>NW_017672803.1:116937-150513 GCF_001879085.1 Nicotiana attenuata | reverse complement strand
ACAAGGATTTGAATTATATTGTAGTTGTGCATTTCACTAGTTGTTGTACACTTGTTACAAATTAACTCTCCTCGACTTTGGTTTACATGTTGCACTCCTCTTATCTCAGAAAAACAGATCTTTTTTCCTTTACGTCTTGCGTATTCGTTGCGGATATATCTGATGATAAACTAGCATCAGATATATAAAACAATTGAACTCTCATAAATGCCAGCATATTGTCACCTGAAGTACAAAGAGGATCACAAAATGTAGGAGCCCGTTTGGCCATGAAAAGAGATTTCTTTTTTTTTTTTTAAAAATCACTTTTTTCGAAAACAGCGTTCGGCCACGAAATTTTCGATTTCGTTTAAAGATGAATTTCGGAATTTCTTTGAAAATTAAAAAAAATACCAAAAATTATTTTTCAAAATATTCACTTCACATCACTCATAAAAATTCAAAAACAGCCTAAAATTACATTCATATCCAAACACAACTCTAATTTTCAAATACCATTATCACTTGAATTTTTATTTATTTGTTTCCAAAATTTTACAATTCTTATGTCCAAAATGCCCAGTAGGTGTAAGCAAACTATTTTAGAGTTGAGTTCCCTAATTAATGATATACGTTGGAGTGTAACAAACAACCAAATTGATCAACTATAATTTTAAACTTTAAATGTTTTTAGCCTTTTTTAATTTTTCCTTTTCCATTTACCTGAAATAAATATTAAGCTTGTTTTGCTTTGTGATTTGATTTTTTTATTAAAAAAAGTATAAAAAAGAAATGCTGAGAAACAAAGGCCGAACAAATAGATTCCAAAACCTTAATCGGGTGGACTGGACCGCGCCTTAGTTTTTCAGCCCAAAAAGTGGTGGTTTAATTAGAGCAGCCCATCAGGCATTTATTGGGCTTAGATGACATCGACCCGTTATCCTTCCACTGCACAGAGCGGGAGCTATTCGTTGTTCTGTGAAACCAGCCTCACGCGGTCCACTCCACTTTAGGAGCCAAGCGGGCCCATACCTTCGTTTGGGCCACATGACCCAACTCTGAGCTTGGATAGGGCAGGCCAGAAATTAGCCACCCAAACCCTGCCATCTGAACAGGCCCAATATTCCACCACATTAATGCCCCCACTTGGGTTACAAGCCCACGTTACTGAGCTCGGCAATGCTAGCCGTCTTCTCTATCAAATATAAAGTGACAAACATTATGTTAAATTAACGATGTGGGATACAACCTATTTTGAAGATCTTATTCTTCCTTCATAATCTTCTATTGGATTAGTTCTTTTACTTTTGAACCAATGTACAAAGATAAACTTCTTAAAAATTGGATGTCATATTCTGTTTCGAAACATTTCAATCGATACAAATGTTGTCCTTAATTCTAACGCATTACCTATAACCTCACTTTACTAGTAAGTAAAAAATACACTTTCATTTTTATTTTTTCTTATATTCGTAGAAAATACTTAAACTCCATAATCAGGCGCATTATTAAAAAAAAAAAAACAAATGAAGAAGAGCTATTTTGGTGGCAATGTATTCAAGGGTTAATTTTTTACATTAAATATAATCAGTATAATTTAACATATTATAGTAATTTATTTGTCTTATTTTTCAGGTTACCAATTCTTCTTATAATGGACAAATACTTGTAATAATATTTTATATGACTTGATAAAGTAAAAAAAATCTTTTATTGCTAATGTATAAAAATTAAAACTCATATTAATATTGTTCAACGAAAACAATGGATGAAAAAATAGAGAAAAATGCTCCTTGCTTATAGCCCGATTGGCCAAGCTTTTTTTGGGCAAAGTACTTTTTTTTCTTTCTTTTCTCCGAAGTTAAGTGTTTGGCCAAGTTTTTAGAAGGGCAAAAGTATTTTTGAGTAGAAGAAAGTACCTTTTTGAGGATTATTTAAGAGATAATATACTTAGAAGTATTTTTTAAAAGCCTGGTTAAATACTCAACAGTATTTTTCAAATTAATTAGTCAAATATAAATTATTTATCACCAAAAGTACTTTTTAAAAAATCACTTCTTTAAAATAAAAAAATTATTTTTTAAAATAAGCATTTTAGCGATTTAGCCAAACAGACTATTAGTTGGTTAAGGAAAATAATGTCACCTAGTTTGACTGAATTACCACAAATTGGCAACTCAAAAAGAAAAAAGGTCGTGTGTTAACTGTATAACAACCTCATCTGGAAATCCAGTGTCTTTAACAAAAACTCACTGGAACCAAAGCTAACCAGAGGCAAACAAAGCTACAAAAAATGGCTTCAGTTTTCTCTGTACACCCTTTACCTTCTTCTTCATTCCTCTGTCCACTCAAAACCACAAAATCAAGAACAAAGCAATATCAAACTTGTTACACTTACCAAAAACCAATCTTGATAAATTCACTTCAATTAAAACAACTTGACCCAAAAATACCAGAACCAGTACAAACATTTTGGCAGTGGCTATGTAAAGAAGGGGTTGTAACAGCTAAGACACCCGTAAAGCCAGGAATTGTACCAGAAGGTTTAGGACTTGTTGCTAATAGAGATATAGCTAAAGGTGAAACTGTTTTAGAAGTTCCTAGAAGATTTTGGATTAATCCAGATGCAGTTGCTGAATCTGAAATTGGGAATGTTTGCAGTGGATTGAAACCTTGGATTTCTGTTGCTCTTTTTTTGCTTAGAGAAAAGTGGAGAGATGATTCCAAGTGGAAATATTATATGGATGTTCTTCCAAAGTCTACTGATTCTACTATATATTGGTGGGTTTGCCTTTAATTTTTCTTTTTTTTTTGTATAATATTTTTTGTCCCTTGTTTGTTACAGTAGCTTTATTACATTACTTCTATGTTGCACGGACTCTCCAAAACAGTTGCAGCACCCGTTTCGGATACTCCAAAAATATACTACTTTTGGAGTATCCGACACGCACCCATCGACATTTTCGGAAAGTCCAAGCAACATAGCATTACTTAGTGTCAGTTGTGTGCTATTGTATTCTTAGACTTCTGTTATTACTTAGTGTCAGTTGTGTATTTTCTTAGTACTTGTTGTTGCTTTCATTTCGGTTTTGTGACTGCATTACTTAGTATTAGTCTTGTATTGTCGCTTCAGTTTTCCGATTGGTTTGCTTGTTGTTGCCCTTTCCTTTTATCTTTCCTGAGCCGAGGGTCTACCGGAAATATCCTCTCTGCCTTCTTAAAGGTAGGGGTAAGGTCTGCGTACACACTACCTTGCCCAGACCCCACTTGTGGGATTACACTGGGTTTGTTGTTGTTGTTTTGTATAATAAATACTGTTGTATTTGGAACTTGGAAGTTATGTTGCTGATGAAGGTTGCTTTGTATGTTATTCCAGTGCAGGTCTGAAGAGGAGCTCTCTGAGATTCAAGGTAATTTTGTTTCATTACTAAAAGGATTACTCCGTGACAAAATACTCGCAGTCTTCCCTTGCATTTTCCACATGAGTTTGTTTTCGTGCCTTAAACCCGTGACCTTCCCGCTACCAAAGCGAAACTCTACCATTGCATCAACGCTCGCACTCATTGTTTTATTATTTTTATTGTCTTAGAATTCTGGAGTATTGAGAGTTATTATTTGGTTACATAATCCCTTGAACTTGGTTTGTACGTTTGCAGCTTTGTATGCAATCTTGTATGTTATAGTCAAGTTGATGGTTTTCCTGTGACCTATGAAATTGTGACCGCTTATAACTTTGTTAGAGAAATCGGTATGCCTTTATACAGGATAGTTACCTGATTGTCTTGATTATACTCCATAATCAATATGTAGAATGGGATGCATTGTCTATAAGCGAAGATGAAACGGATCTTAGATAAGAAATGAGTTTCTCCTTGTTTCGCCAAATGAGAATTAAGGTTTTTTTCTGGGCATTTTTGATTAGTTTGTTTGTCGTGCTATGTTTGCAGGGACTCAACTGTTAAGCACGACGCTGAGTGTGAAAGATTATGTGCAAAATGAATTTCAAAAAGTAGAAGAAGAAGTCATACTTCGTAACAAGCAGCTTTTCCCTTTTCCTATAACTTTGGATGATTTCTTCTGGGCATTTGGAATACTCAGATCAAGGGCATTTTCCCGTCTTCGGAATCAAAATCTTATTCTCGTCCCCTTTGCTGACCTGGTAAGATTCTAGGTAAATGAAAATCACTTATATAGTGATGAATGACTGCTTACAAACTAGTATCAATTGAGACCGAGGACAGTTAACAGAATTTCTTTGTTTGTTAAAGTTATATTTGGATATTGCATATCATCATACTTCTGGATATACATCAATTGGTGAATAATGTTATATAAATGGTTTAATTGTCAGACAAACCACAATGCCAGAGTGACAACAGAAGATCACGCGCATGAAGTTAGGGGACCAGCCGGTCTGTTCTCGTGGGATTTGTTATTTTCTTTACGAAGTCCATTGAAACTGAAAGCTGGAGACCAGGTAAGGAGATCTTCAAAACTCAGAAACTCTCTTCACTAAGACAAACCAACTAGCTGGACAAGTTATTCTGCTTGTTTTTCATCGAAAAGCGAACATTGTAACAGCAGCCCGGTGCTCTAAGCTCCCGCTATGCGCGGGTCCAGGGAAGGGCCGGACCACACGGGTCTATTATACGCAGTCTTACCCTGCATTTCTGCAAGAGGCTGTTTCCACAGTTCAAACCCGTGACCTCCTGGTCATATGGCAACAACTTTACCGGTTGCGCAAAGGAAAAGCTAACATATTGTGAAAAATAATATTCATTACTTCCTGCCTCGTAATTGCATGTGTTATGTAGCAGTTGTTGTTGGTTCATCTAATTGCTACAGCTCACTTGTATAGATGTGGTGATTTGACAGCTTTTCATCCAATATGACCTGAACAAAAGCAATGCTGATATGGCGCTTGACTATGGCTTCATCGAACCAAGTTCAGCTCGTGATGCATTTACACTAACATTAGAAATATCAGAGTCTGACGAGTTTTATGGAGACAAGCTGGATATAGCAGAGACAAATGGCATAGGAGAAACTGCTTACTTTGACATAAAGATTGGACAATCTCTCCCTCCTACTATGATTCCATATCTGAGGCTGGTTGCCCTTGGCGGAACAGACGCTTTCCTACTAGAATCAATTTTCAGAAATTCTGTTTGGGGTCATCTTGGGTTGCCTGTTAGCAGAGCAAATGAGGAGCTCATATGTAAAGTCGTACGAGATGCATGCAAATCCGCACTTTCTGGCTATCACACCACCATTGAAGAGGTAAATTTACATCATTAGAAGTATCAGTTGAGTTGCATTGCATTCAGTAGTGGAGCCACATGTACACACCCCTTCGTCGGAAATATACACTGTGTAGCTAGGTAAAATATTTTTTTTATGGACGGTCAAACCTCTCTATAACAGCCTCGTATGTATAGAGAACATATATTATAACACAATATGAAAAATTGGTTCCAAAGAAAACTTGGTCGTTATAGTGAAGTGTTGTTATGAAGGATGGGTTGTTATAGAGATTTCTGACTGTATATATACTGCATATTGACACCTCTTGGCTTCTTCATGGATTTGCTTATTTATATTTGATCCCCTTTAGTAAAAATCCTGGCTTCGCCACTATTGCATTGCAAATCTTGGTCATGCACGTTTCATTGTTACCTACCTCAAACTATTGTACTAAATGCTATGAATAAAACGGCTTTATTTCTTTAGTATATGTAGCAAATGTGGTTTTATTTCCGGCATTGAACACTGCGTATTGCAGGATGAGAAACTGATGGAGGAAGGAAACCTCAGTACAAGGCTTCAGATAGCAGTTGGGATAAGATTAGGGGAGAAGAAGGTATTGAAACAAATCGACGATATCTTTAGGGAAAGGGAACTGGAACTAGATGAATTAGAATACTACGGGGAAAGGCGGCTTAAAGATCTTGGTCTCGTTGGAGAGCAAGGAGATATCATATTTTGGGAGCCAAAATAAGGACATTTCTGCTGATCTTATGATCAGTCTAGTTGAGTTATTATGGCTTGGACTTCAGAGTTTGCTTTTATATGATGTAAATAATGAAAGAGTGGTTGTATATTATCTTCTTGTGAAATCCTCAAGCATCAGAAGGAGAAGAGTTCAAAATAGAACAGTCCTCAGATTATTTCAAGGATCTGATTTTATGTGTTTAAGATTAGTCTAAGCAACTGAGACCTTTGGTTGAGGCTACCATTATCTTCCCATTGGGCCTCACATCTAAAGTTGTTACTTTCTGAAGAGTTCACATTTTATGCATAGCAATGTAAAAGATATTTACACAATCAGTTACTCGGGGTTAGGTTAGACCGCTTGGATTTTTTTTTTCTAGTATCAAAGGCAGTCAACGTGTTAGCCGTTCTTCTCCCATTGGACACGACGAAAATCTCCCTTTTTCCTATCCCAATGAGCTGAAACTAGAGGTCTCGAAGACCTTGCGCAAATTTTCGATGTGGTCAGTTCTTTCTTTTGAAAATACTACCAAATTATCCATGTAAAGCTCGCACATGTTATGTACTATATTAATTTGCTACTTCCTCTCACTTTCAAACAGAAAAAGATGCACTAGAACTGATAATCTATGGTCATCAAAGTATCAAACTCAACCAAGCTATCAGATTTCTCAGCACACAAAATTCGGATTTGCTTCAAGTACCCCTTTTGGGCATGACATTTAGATAAATATTCAAACTGTTACACTGTTTGCTCCACAAATTAGAGCAAATTTAATTGTAACAAGGGTTATCTTACTGTAAATAATTGTGGTATCATGTGACAATCAGCACAGTTCAACTTGTTGAAGGAAGCAAATACATATGAACAAAATGAATGAACACATTAACATGACACTTTCTTTTCTTTTTGACAAGTATGACACATTTGGTTTCTTCATTTTTTTCTGTTGCTTCTCCCAGTTACAAACTACCAATCTACGAAATTCACCTCTCCAAAATGCCCCGATGACCAAAGGCCGCATTCTGGCCTTTTGCTAACGGATCTCAAATGTGTATACCAACAACTTTACGCCTTTCGCTTTGATTTCTTCACGAAAGCCTGTCACATAACTATGGACTAAATATCCATGCAAGACATGCTCTGAATCGCATATCTCATCGGACCGCAGTTGAATTATCAGGGCCTAACAAATCATCACATCTTGCACTCTCGCACAGACACTCCTGTGGATTTGCATAGAAATAATCTTCTTCTTTTGGTTTGTCTGCAATAACTCTGCGACGAGTCGGCTGTCCCATTCTTCCCTCATGTGACTGCCGGACTGCAGCTGTAAACTCATCCCAGGTAAGTGTTCCGTTCTGATGCATATCTAACAGTTGTACAAGTCTTTTGCGATCCAATCGAATGGTTTTTCTAAAACCAAGATACCTGCAACGGATCTATTCAGGAATCCTTTGACATAATAGTTGTTAATGTTACAGAATCATTAACAGCGCAGTAGGTAATATGTACCTACGATGACCTTCAACAACTTTAGCCATGTTCCCATCATAAGTAGGAACAAATACATTACTAGCAGTTGACACTATAAAATCGAGGGCTGCCATCTGAGATGAATGATTCTGGAACTGCCGCAACTCCTCAGGATCAAGCAGCATTTCCTTTTTCACCTGATATTTGAACATAAAATTATAGCTTATATCAATCACATACCATGCCGATAGATAAAAGAATAATTCAGCTAACAATTTCCAGTTTTAGATGTAAAGATTAGCCACAACAAAGTCCTCAGCCACAAAAGCTGGCAGTAGAACACATCGAACATTTTTCCAGTTAAAAAAAAAAAGGTAGCCTGGTGCACAAAGCATCCTGCGTTCATGCAGGGTCCGGGAAAGGGCCGCGCCCCTAGGAGTGTGATGCAGACAGCCTAATGTAAGCATTAGTAGCTGCTTCCACGTAGAACATTTTCCAGTATATAGGATAAATTCCACATTTCCAGGTTCAAATGTCTCAAAGCATGTTACGTTGTCAATGTAGAATACTTGTTCCCGAGATACATGCAAAAGACTATAAAAAAATGCTGGCTAAGGCACCTTTTCCCTATTACAGGCCGCAGGTTATCGATAACGTTTAACAGCGCTAAGTTGGTAATTTAGATGTCGCGGCAAAAGACACAATCAGAGTAGAGGAGCACTAATCACTTACAATCTTTGGGAAGGCAGCTCTCAAAGCAGCAATCCTCCTTTCACCTCCATAAATGTCACCAGATGCAATATATATTTGTATGTCTTTTTCAAAACCCAATGCTTGCAGAATTAAAGCTGCCTCCTCTGGGGTGAGGGGACACAAGCCTTGAGATCTCCTCTCCTCAGATATAATCTCTTTCTCCTTCCACCAAGGGAATGCATACCTGAGGAAACGAAAGGAGCCAGAAAGGAATTTACTATATAGACAACAAGTTTCCGCGTTGGTCAAGATGAAAGAGTGAATATAGAGAAAATCATATTGGTCGCAGTGGAAGAACCAAGTGAAACCATTAAATCATTCAACAATGTTAATCATCAAATTCATTAGTACTGCTGCTACCATCAAGCTGCAGTTTAGCTGTAGGGGGCCATATACTGAAAAATTACATGGAGTTACATAAATGCTGCAACATCATCTCAATCAACAAACACCAAAAGCAAGTAAGCCAAAAAGTTGCGATCAAATCTTTGATACTAGACAGGTCCTTATATAGTGAAATTTGATCTGGCTGTTGACCATTACGTAAGTCTGTGCATAGGGAAATCGTAACATACCACCTGTGTTTTCCCTCTTTGTGCCTGGTTCGAATAAGTGGTTCAGGCAGAATTATATATATTTTGCACAAACAGATCTTGAAAGAACAAGAACTATGCCTCAATCCAATAGTAGTTGGTACCGGACATACGAATCCTCAATGCTCCTCTCATTCCAATACTCAACAATTAGCCTTTTACAACAAATTAGGGATCCCTCTTAACACTTGAGGCTCTGTACAAATTTCTGCTGACATACAAATCTCTAAACACTCTAAAGAGACACTCGAAAATCACCAGATTTAATGTTAAGCGTACCAACCAACTAGGCCTTTAACAACTTGGTTTCACTTAGAATTGGTGTTAAGGCTGGAGGGGTTCTAAGATTCTAAGAGATTATAGGTCTTTTGAGACTTCTTTTCATCTGATTTTGAAAAAAGAAAAAAGAGAATAAAACTAAAATACAAAAGTCGTTCTTAGATTATCACCTTAAACGTTTGAGCTCCTCAGCTTCCTCTTCAGTGCAGCCATGAGTGCAACCAGAGAATGCCAACATATCCATCTCATATCTTAGATGCAATGCTACAAATGGTCCTCTTGCCTGAAGCATACGTACCAATTTTTCTCCCAAAGCCTCAATCTCTGGAGTGAACTTCAGTGCCTGAAAATTCACCCGACATCTGAGTTTTTGAAGCTCAGGAGGCATCCCGTTGTTTGCTAGTCTAGTATCTGTCTTGTTGAAATGTATCACTTGATGCTTGCTGAAGAGAGGCAGAATCTGCATTGTGTAGTTCAAATGCATTAGAGCAGGATAAACAAATGTAGCTGATGCATAAATTGCAACAGAGGAGAAATATTCGATTGTCAAAGTATTAGAATCACTGTATACAGACTGATTCCAATATCAAAAGCAGTACATGAAATTACATACAGCAAACACAACGGTACTTTGCATGTTGAGATGTATCTCGCCAAAACTTTATTATTTAAGCATTAGTCTTCGAAGTAAAAATGACGATGTCCACAGTCATGAATTGATAATATGATAAAGTTGTATTGCATAAACAAGTAGATAAACCTGTTGCAAGTAGTATTTTTCATTTGACCAGCTAACAGGAGGCATTACTAGTGGTTGGTATCCATATCTCCTGCTGAACCTCTTTGGCAATCTCTTTATTATCCGAACTTCATCTCTTAGCGAAGCAATGAAGTGTCTCACATCAAAAATATCATCAAAATTGCTGCCAAGAAATGTTACAGTGATAAGAAAATGAAGCAATAGGTCAAAGAAATACTTCTACATAGCACCAGAATTACCTAGGATCTGCCCAGAAAGATGTTTTATCAAGCTCCGGGACAACCAAAGTTAGATTCAGAAGCCGTGCAACAGTCACCATGTCACAGATCTACACACAAAAAATGGCGGAATTATTTACAGATTAGGAGTACGGATTGAAATTATGGGAGCCTACTTTAGTTTGAATACAGTTTCCAGAGTTCCCAACTTCCTTGCCATTTGAATTGAATATTAATGTATAAAGAAAAAAGCGGAAGAACAATACTAACGGCTGCACGCATTTGATTCAAGCCACCATTGCAGGACACTTGAAGAAACCCATTATTTGTATAATTTCCTGCATAATATCATGTATCAACGTTTTATATATGTTAGAAGATGCAGAATTTGAAACTCAAAGAAAGATACAGTTCCTATAAATATGTTAGACGTATGGGACTGGGTGATGGTACTTTTGGTCACTAAATATTCAGTTAGTACAACGGCAGATATAAATTTCTTTTAGATAATTAAGTAATCTTTAATTGATGCATAACAGCACTAATCATCCCTAAAAGTGTGTTCACGTCTAGCTCCTTATGGTTGAGACATTTCTTTTTCTCTTTTTATTACTTCCTTGCTGTTGATACATTTTGTTTAGCAGCATTAATTTGCAAAACTTCAGAAAATTTTGTGTATTTACGACTCATGCTAGACGACTAACCCTGGGAAAATGAGAATATTATGACACTTTTCACGTTATTTTGAATTAAGAAAATTCTGTCTTAAAAAAAGTAAGCTGTAATAAGGAATGCTACAGAGAGGATTAGAGAAGAAAGTCTTTCATCCAATCCCTTTCTCGCCTTTCCTTCAAGGGAACACAATGTCGTTTTGTTTTTATCTCTAGAAATTGCTTTCTACTAATCCAATTGATTGTTCCTCGACTAGCCTATCTTAGATCCAACGAGCGACTTCATTAGCTTATCAGAATATATTATTTTAAATGGAAAAAGTATATTCTGAAACGCACACGAAGTCACTCACTGCATCTATGCTAAGTCAGTCGAGGAACATGAATTTAAGGTTCATATTTCAGATGTGGTGACTTCATTAGCTTTTCCGAATATATTTAGTATTATGGTTCCATTTTTCAGAATGATTACAGCAGCAAGTCTCGAGATTACGGGACCTAGAATACGGAAATCTAATTGCACCCGTCCAAAGTAAACCAATTACCAGAGGGAAATACCATTAAATGGATACCAATTTGGAATAAAAAGAAGATATTCGAAAGGAAATTTAAACTCTACCTAATTCTAACAAAAAACCTTTAGGCTGGCATTTGGACACCAAAGACAAAACTAAAATAGAGAAGACAAACTGACTAATGTACCATCTCATTGGTAGTTCTGTCTAGATTACAGATCTGTTAAGGTTGAATTTCCAAATCATCAGATCTCACACACTAGGAAAACCACACTCAGGTCCTTCTCCTTCTTTTTCCTTTTTTGTTTAATCTATGTCAATCAATGAATCAATCAGTTAGATCGCCTCAATCTCAAACTAGTTGGAGTCAACTATATAATAAATCCTCTTTCTCCATTCCGCTCTATTTAGGTCAAATTTATTCAAATACTAAACCTTCGACCTTTTCCGGCCAGTTAGGGGTTCTCCTAAACTAAAATTTCTCTAAATCTCACATTATGTATAAGTATCTAAATGGACTAAAAAAACTCCTTGCAAACACCAAACCTCGTACAAGAGTAACAACAACAACAACTATGTCTTAATCCCAACAATTAGGCATTCACCCGTACAAATCATTTTCCTTCATTGGTATTCAGTACTTCATTTATTAGTTAAAGAATTACAACTAACTTAATATAGCAAACAGATCACACACATTCAATGACATCACAACGACAACAACAACTACGCCTCAGTCCCAAACAAGTTGAGGACATACTTCAATGACATTAATTAACTAACTAAAGGCTAATGAAAAATCATACTATAACTAATAAAGATTCAAGAACATAGAAACTCACTAGCTGGAAGAAGAGGCAAAGGAGAAGGCAAAGTCTCTTCAACATGAACAGAAAGCTTAGTATATCCAGCAAAACCAGAAAACAAACGTGGATGATAAAGTTCCCAAACAGCAATAAGCTGAACCAAACATGTCCATATTAAAATGCTGGAACAAACCCTTATGAACCAAACTTTTAATCTTGTTCTCTGTATCACTTGCCCTTGTTGTAATGGCACTTTTTCACTTCTAATATGTACCTCACTCTCAGATCTAACCTCCATTTCTCAAATCATCACACCCCTCAAATCTTCCCATGCATGTGATAATAATACACAATTGCATCAAAACTTTAACCACATTGGAAAATGGTATATTCTTGGCCCAGATTAACTAAAAGATTCAACACCCAAATGAAAAAAAAATTGAAATTTTTCAACACCCAATATAGAAAAGATTTGAACTTTGGAACAAAACCAAGAAATGGGAAATTCCTACCCCAGATTGACTAAAAGATTCAAGACACAAAATGAAAAAAATTAAACTTTTCAAGACTCGATATTGAAAAGATTTAAACTTTGGAGAAAAATCAAGAAATGGGAAAATGGGAAATATATGAATGAAGTAAAAGATGAGAAGCGGTGATGAAATTAAAGTAAATTTAAGTTTTTAGAATGCAGCAGAAGAAGAAAGGTGTAGTAGGGACAAGAGTCAATATTGCTTTAAATGAATTTTCCTTTGCGATCTTCTTATTGAAAGTTTTCTTCTCTGTAAAAAGATTTAAAAAAAAAAAAAAGACTGTATCTGTCTTCAGGTTTCGTTGCAGGATCTAATAAGAAAGAAAATGGCAGAGATGGGAGATCTCAGAATATATCAAGAAAGAAACAAAAAATTAACTATTTAGCTTTGAATTTTTTACCCAATAAAATGTACCTTTTAATTACTCTTAAATATTTTTTATGTAACTTAACACTTCCATTTTTAGTCTAGTCCAGATATCATATTTTTATATTTAGTAAATTTTTAATTCTAATTTTTTCATTTTATCGTATATATTTTATTTTTATAGGAACGACATGGTGTGTTTGAGCAAAACATTCAATGCATATTTTGGTATGGTTTACATATACTTTGTTTAAATTTTAAGATTCAAAAGTCTTATTTATATTTTTAAATTTCATATTTAGTCAAATAAAATACGTATAAACTAAAACGAAAGAGTAATATGTAAGTTGAATACAAATGCACTCTTGAACAGGGATTGAATCTAAACATCAACTCGCTCCGTCTCAAATTATTTATCGTATTTCTCTTTACACGCTTTTTAAGAAAAATATCAATTAAGAGGGTATTAGACTATTTTATTCTTATTTATGTCTCAAGATACGGGCTCTCTTTACTGAATATTTACTTTATTTATGTTATATTATCTTCAAAAACAATTACTATTAAGGATATAATAGAAAAAATATAATTAATTTTGTTTTGAACTTTTAAAATAATGACTAATTTTTAAAATTACGACAGATAATTTAAAACAGAGGAAGTATAATTTACTAACTTGATAATCACTAAGTCAAAGCTTCCTTGGTCCAACAAATATTAATGACAGCAGTAAATTGTTTTAGTTTATAAATCAAATCAAGTGGCATAAAGCTGCTTGAACTTGTGATTAAATTAATCAACATTCAATTCTGAATTCTCTTTCTTCTTAAATAAACAATTTCCACTTAAATAAACAAAAGAGAAAGAATGATTCCCTTTGACCTATATTACGCCAGATAGTGCGTGGTTTGGTGTATGGAATTTAAAGATTTTAGAATG
This sequence comes from Nicotiana attenuata, assembly GCF_001879085.1. Lineage (NCBI taxonomy): Eukaryota > Viridiplantae > Streptophyta > Magnoliopsida > Solanales > Solanaceae > Nicotiana > Nicotiana attenuata. The sequence goes on along the minus strand of NW_017672803.1, from coordinate 136,633 downwards.
ACACGTGAGAGGTTAATTATTTTGTAATCCACTATTTTAAAAAAGGATAAAATAAAGCATGTAATTTGATGGATAATTTCTTTATAGGAATTAAATACGCTAACAATGAAATAATTACCTAATTATTGGCGTTTTTGTTCGCCATAGCATAGAATGGAAACTTCTTTTGGTATTGATGAAATAGGGAGTACTATAGTACTTACCTTAATGATTAAATTCTATTATGAATATTTCTTTGGTATTGATGGAGTGAATTTAGAAGGAAATGGTCGATTGATTCCTTTTTCTTGTTTTTTAGTCTTAAATAAATTACGATTTATCTCCTACATTAAATGAAATCAATTTTAAACTCGAAAAATCTAAAATATTTAATGTCAAAAGGATAGTAAAAACTTTTACAAGTAACCTTATTCGAAATTATGTTAACATTTTCTTGCGAGTTTCAAATTCTTTCAGAAAGGAATGTAATTGTAGACTTGTAATTTTAACATTTGCAATCCACTCTATATCATTTTGTATAAACCTGAAGTTTTTTTTTTTTTTGGTCTATTAAAAGAAATGCATATATTTCAGTGCATATACTGTATGTATTCAGTTAAATACTCAATGTAAACGTGAGGCACTGACAAAAGTCTTTCATGAAAGGGAGAAAGAGAAATTAATAGAATTCGATCACAATTATAATTCTTTATTTCGTGTAAGATGTTCTTTTAGTTATTTTTCCAAGAAACTTTCCCCTAGTTATAGTTTGGTAGAATTGAATGTTCTTTTGCATGGTATGACCTATAAAGTACTCCCTCCCTTCACTTTAACTTTTTACGCCCCCTAAAAAATAATAATGCATATTTTATTGGATTTGAGAAAATGACTTGAAATAAGTAATAAATACTGTGGGTATAACAGGAAAAAAAAATTATCTTCTCTTGATATGCGTAAAGTGACAAGTAAAAAATAAAAATCTATTTTTAGTATACAAGCCAAGTAAAAGTGAAGGGAAGGAGTAATAGAAAGAATAAAAATATATTTGTGTTCATATTAAACTATATTAACTTATTATTCCCTCCAGCTCACTTTAAATGTATTTTTGGCTCTTTTCACACATATTAATGAATTCACCTTTTAGCATTAATTCATAATGAAATTGACCATATTAACCTTAATTTGCTCATTGGAAATATAACAAACTACTCCTAAGCTCTTTACTCCAGGGGTAATTTTGGAAAGAAGAAGTTAACTCCTTCTCGATATCTGAAAAAAACAAATATTGTGGACCATAAAAAAAAAGCTAAAAAATCACTTAAAGTAAACTAGAGGGAGTATAGTGAAGTGATTTAATGAGATAAAAATACTTACTCCCTCCGAGCCACTTTAATTAATTCTTGGATATTTTCACAAATATTAAGGAATTTACCTTTTAATATTAATTAACAATAAAATTGACCATGTTAACCTTAATTTATTCATTGAAAATAGAACAAATATTCCTAGGCTCTTTACTCCAACGATAACATTGGAAAAAAGAAGAGTTATTTCTTTCTTAATATATGGAAAAAAAATTAAATATTGTGAACCACGAAAAAATGCCAAAAAAGTCAATAAAAATGGACCGAAGGAAGTACTAGTTGTTTAGGTAAACAAAGTTTAGTGTAAATAGATTTTACAATAGTATAAGAGGCGAAATTAGAGGGGCAGGGGACAAGAAGCGTTTCTTTGAAGTGAAGTTTTATTTTATGCAAATTCATGAAAAAGCCAATACAAGAAGATAGCAATCATATCTGTTATTATTATGCCGCGTGAACTAAAAAGAGACAGCATTTGACGTATAAGAGGATGATCATGCTTGCCATGTAGTCACAATATAAAAATGAAAGAAAAAAAAAATTAGACTGCAATTTATGGATTTATTTCAAATATTAAAAAAAAAGGTAATCCGGTGCACTAAATTACCGCTATGCGTGGAGTCTGAAGAAGGGCCGGACTATAAGGGTTTATTGTACGCAGTCTTACCTTGCATTTCTGCAAGAGACTATTTTCACGGCTAGAACCCGTGAACTCCTAGTCACATGACATCAACTTTACCAGTTACGCCAAAATTTCCCTTCAAATGGCATATTTAAAAAAGTTACTAAATCTGGCGATTGCTTGTTTTAAAAAAAAGGCTTTTTTTTACAAGTATATTCCCAAAGTCCTTGAAAAGTTGTATTGGGATGACTATTAAAGGTGAGTTTAAACGTTTGCTTAGTTTGAGTATTGGGATGAGAATGCTAGAGATAACGTCTTAATCAAAAGATTATTAAGTTGATAAAGCAAATCCCCTTTAATGGTAAATGCCAAAAGGACCTTTACCCTTATAAGCAAAATAAATATTTTGTTCCTTTTCTCTTCCATATAATTAAGGAAAGAAATCTTTCACCAAGATTTTCAATTATGCTCAAAATTAACAATAGCAAATCATAGTATTTGTCATTGACTTTCTTAACTTGAACATTTTACTCTAAAAAAGATGGTTTAATTTATGTCTCATTTGAGATTAGAAATTAGTAAAATCTACTCTTGAAAAATATAAAGAGACTAAATTTTGGAATGAAACAAGTAGTATTCATTAAATCCGTAAAAATAGCACAGTATAGTCAGTTTTCGGACTGGTCAATCAAAAATAGCCAGCATTTACCAAGTCAATGAAAAATAGCCACTATTTTGCTGCAATAGAGACCGGTCCAGCATAATATACTGGAGTTCGGTGCACTTGTGTATGAACTCCAGCATATTATACTGGACCGGTATACTTTGTTGGCTCCAGTATAATATACTGGAGACTGGAGCATCGGTGCTCCAAACTCCGGTATATTATACTTGACCAATATACTTGCTGGAACTCCAGTATATTATGCTGGAGTTCTAGTGTACTTATGCTGGAACTCCATCATATTATGCTGGAGTTCCAGCATACTTATTCTGGAACTCCAGTATAATATGCTGGAGTTCAAGTATACTTATGCTGGAACTCCATCATAATATACTGGAGTATTTTCTGGGTTTTGAACAGTGTTTTCGCTCAGATTTATCTTTATAAAAAAATTGGCTAAATTTCGATTACTTTTGAAATTGGGCTATTTTTGAACGACCGGTCGTAAATCTGACAATTTTTAAAATTTACCCATTAAATCCAGAGGAAAAACTTTCCAATATGTTGGCTTTTCTCAACCATATAACTCTCCAGAGAAGGCACACTTCTCAAGGATCTCCCCTAGTAATTATTTTTTGTAGAATTCTGTCAATTAACACATAATTCTAGCTAAGCATGTGCTAACCAATTTTCGAACTGGTCATTCAAAAATAGCTCGCGTTTGCAAAGTCATTGAAAAATAGCCACTATTTTGCTTCAACACAAAAAGTTCCAGCATAATATAGTGGAGATCGGTGCACATGTGTATGAACTTAATTCCAGCATATTATGCTGGAACTCCAACACGCGAAAAGTTTCAGCATAATATACTGGAGATTGGAGCACCTGTGTATAAACTTCCAGCATATTATACTGGACCGATATATTATGCTGGAAGTCTAATATATTATGTTGGAGCTTCAATATACTTATGTTGGAACTCCAGTATAATATACTGGAGTTTTAGTATATTATACTGGAATTCCAGTATATTATACTGGAGTATGTTCCGGATTTTGAATAATGTTTTCGTTCAGATTTATCTTTACATAAAAAATGGCTAAATTTCGATTACTTTTGAAACTGTGGCTATTTTGAACGATCACTCGTAAATCTGGCTATTTTTGAATTTCTCCCTGAAATCTACCACTATCAAAGTAAAATACCAAAAGCAGAAAAACAGAAGCTAGTTGTTGTTGATGAATTGCAATTCTAAGAAACTAAAATCAAGTGGTGGTAAAATAATTGTATTTGGTGATATTCTATACATTATTTTATGCGAAACAGAATATAGAATAATAATATGAGTATCAATACGACATGGATTAAAACACTAAATTGACAGAACTAATCCACATAACAGTAAACAAACTCTTACTTTGTTTCAAAGTAAACATATATTCACATTATACGTTGCATACTAATTTGATTTTCGACGTTACAATACTTGTTTCTTCCATATTTGGACCTTAGCTTTATGGGAAAAAATGTTATTGTTGAATCATAGTAGAATTATAATCTTAAATCAAAACACTGTTTATGGATAGTATAAACGGCATAAACAAGAATTTTTGAATAGCAACCAACCATAACATATTCACGATTAAGAAGTACTTGATTATCTTTCGGATAGGCCCTTAAAGGAGAAAGAGGGCTGGTATCAACATGCGTCTATTATATTGAATTTATCTGATAATCCTTATTTTGGGAAAGCCTAGTGCCAAAGTCAGGTAAGTTGTCTGTCCATGGATTATGTAATGTACTTTATCTGTTGGGTTGCGGGCGAGCATTTTACCGTAAAAATTGCACGGAGCGCCCTATTTGGTCGCCCCATTTAACCTTTACCCACTTTTTAATTTTTTTTTTAACTTGTACCCAATGTTTAAACAACTTCATGCCCCATTCTCCTCTTTCTTCTTCTTCTTCTTCTTCTTCTTTTTCTTCTTCGGGTAACAATGATTTTATGTGGTGTTTGTGAACATATTTTAAGGTAGTTTATGATGTTTTACAGTTGTGGGCTGTTGTGGCACTTTATTTTTTACTATTGCTTAGGGTTTCTTTTTTTTCTTTTTCTTAATTGCAAAATGGGTTCGTTAGATTTATTGTTGTTTTGACAAATTGATAATTGGGGTTTGTTCTTGATGATATTTGGAGGTAATTGTTTACCCGTAAAATGGTAAAGTTGAATTTATACGTAGTTTCTAGACAAGTGAATTAATTTGATCCTGAAATAATAAGATAATTGAAGAAATATACAATACTTAGCTTTGAGATGGAGACGAAATAGCAAAAACACAGTGGTTCCGGGCACAAAAATAATGAAATGGAAAAGCAAGAAGATAAAATTATATTTAAGCTTTGGATGAAATGTAGTATAAGTTTGCCATAAAATTCTTGTCCTTTACAATGATAGTTGAATTCATTATTTATAGCTTTGTCTGTCTAGGGAAGGAGGTCCTAGGATCGTGCCCCTCTTTAATGTCAATTATAGGGTCATTGATGAAGATGCAACGGTGATCATAAATGGCAAATTACTTGTAACGGGCAATCGTACTTAATGCCATGGAATATTTTCTATTAAATGCTACCGGACGAGGAGTATTTATTACATCCTTATGAGCGTTATTCTTCCTAGTGACAGACGGAACAATTGCCTTCGGTCTTGGACATCTCCGCCATCTTAGGTTCCACGTGTCCCTTTTTTGGACCGCCACGTGGGATAGCATATTTTACCCTATACAGATAGTCTCCCTGTTTTCCGGTGACATAACTTTGTGTTACCTGTGAACACCTAATTTTTGCACTATTTTAACACCTCCTAAAGTTATTAGTATTTTGTTATTTTAATTATTTTTCTCAAATTTTGTGTCTTTAATTGCATATTTTGTATCATGAAAATACCAAAAAATAATAGTTCTTCCTTCATTTGTGCATGTTAGGAATCGACTAACTTTTCAATTGGTGAATCAATCTAGTTAATTGATCATTTGAATAAGTTATTTAATTAATTTATTAGTTTGTGTAAATTTAGTTTAATAAGTAGGATTAAGGAAGAAATTTGGCCAAATATGAAGAAAAGTGGCCAAGAGTGCAAGATAAGGGGCAGCCATTGAAAGGGTCCGAAACTACGTAGTTTTGCCTCAAAACTACGTCGTTTCATTAAGTGAATCAAGATGAGATCTCATCCATTCATCTCTCCCTCATCCAATGGTCAACAATCAATCTCCCAACTAGGTATTTAAGACTTAAAAATGCTTGAAATTTTGCCCCATTTCCCCCATAATTCTTTTCTTCTTCCTCTCTCTTCTCATTCTCTCCTCGCTTCTTAGAGAACCGCCGCCAGTCGCCCATCTCCGCCGGCCGGAAATCGCCGCCGCCGGCGTAGCACCCCCAAACAACCCCAAAATCTCACCATCTCTTCTTCTCACTCCCCTCATTCCAAATCCATGACCCAAATTCCCCAAATCTCCACCAAAAATTGACAAACCTAAACCCTAGTTGCGCCGCCGCCTTTGCCCTGCCGCACGCCGCCGCCGCCCATCGCCCAAACCACCCCAAAATTTCGCCCTTTGTTCCTCTCAACCTCCTCTTTCCATATCTTCAAACAAAATCCTTCAAAACCCCCTCAAAATCCACGAATTTTAGATCTAAGAAACCCTAGCCGCCACCTTTTTGCCCAAATTTGTGAAGTTCCGACCACCACCACCCTACAAAACTTACATCAATGGAAAGAGCTCCGCAAGACCTATCTATAGATAGCAATCTCAAGATGAAACTCCGATCACTAATTTTTCGGACGCCGGGCAGCCACTTTTTGGCATCTCCGACGTCTCCTCGTGGCTCGAACAGCTTCAACCACGCTCCTTAGGTATTCCGTCATCTCTTTATTTAATTTTTGATTTTTTTTAGTTGTAATACGTTAGTTCCAGATTTTAATTTTAGTTTTTGATTTTTTTTGGTTGTTTCTTGTTAATTAGAGTTTCAAGTTAGGTTTATTTAATTAGTTATCTCAATTTAGTTTAGTTGTTTGTTAGATTATTATGATTATACGGGATCTTTAGTGTATTAGTTAAATTGTTTACTTAGTTAATCAATTGTTAGTTGTGTGAGTTTGTTTTAGTTTAAATTAATATGGTAGTATTGGTATTGATAAAATCTGAAGTTTTTATGGGTTTGATCATGACTTAGGGTACTAGTAGCTTACTTTTGACTAGTAGGGTGGCTAAAATCTCCTTGCTTCTGCTATAGCGGATTTTCAGGTTGTCCTTTCACCTTTTGGACAGCCTTTGAACAGTTTTTAGCACACAAAGTCAGTCCCTTTTTGGACAGATTTTTGGGTAAACCAAAATATGCCCAAAAAGTGGCTTTCTTTGCCTACTTAAGGGTTGTCCTTTCCTCATTTTTAAGGGGACTCTAACACACATCTGCTAGACATTTTTACACACTACAAAAACACAATTTTAGGAGTAAAAATCAGCAGCTGAACTTAAAGAAAGTAAGCTGAAATTGTGATCTTTATGAGTGCTTCTTAAAGTGAAAACTCTTTCAAAAGGAGTAAGTCTTTTAGAGTTGATTCTGGGTTTCTTCTCTAAGGTTTTTGGGGCTGTTTGGATACGAATCTGCTGCTGTTTTTGCTCGTTTTCATTGCTGTTTTAAAGCTATTTTGTTGTTGTTTCTGCTCATCTCACTGCTGTATTTTTATTCTGCGAACTAGGTAATTCCTACATCTTTGTATTGCAGATTTTTTATAGTAATAAGAAGATCTGAACTTGTCCGGATGGACGAAGCATGTTGTACCTGATCTTTGCTTAAGAATAAATGTTGTACCTATGTATAAAAACATGTAAATATGCAATAGTTATTGCTTTTAGAAGATAACTCTCTATTTGTTGTTATCTAGTTGTTGAAAGTTAATTTCTCACCTTGCTGTACTTAATCTGCTTTAGGTGAGCATGTTGTAGTTGTGAATCTAATTTCCTTATTTTATAAAAATATCCTTGTTGAATTTTGCTCGAATCATTATTTCGTTTATTAGCGTTATAATTCAGTGAGCTTTTATCATATTTCGGTTACATCATTTATCGAGGTAAATTGGCATTAGCATCAAATTTGGTCAGTTTCATGGTAATTAGGTTGAAATAAAGTTTGTTTTGAGGGACTTAAAAAGAGATATGGGACTTAACTGCTAATAGGCTTCATGGATTCATTTTATACACACACACACACACACAACATCAATAACATACTGATTTGGCTCATTGATATCAAGTATCCATAAGTTGAGTTCTTTTCTTAATCAATAAACCAACCCTTTTTTTTTTACAAACAAATAAGTGGCCTAATGTCATGCAATTCCAATAAGCATAAGCCTAGAAAGTTCAAGCTATAGGTTAGCTAAATAAAATTCAATAGTAGTATATCCTCCCCTCTTGAATAATTAATTAAATAATTTAATCTTTTTTTCTTAATTAATTAGTTTAAACGCTAGGCAAATTGTAGGCACGCTTTAACTTCACGGAATCGCTTGCGTAGCGTGATGTTTATTTTAATAAATTTCAAAAATTAATTTCTTCAAGTGTAGTAACCTTTTTGTTTTTTTCAAAAGTAATAACAAACTAATAACCCTTGTCATAACTGCGGATTCGCTTGCATAGCGCTGTTATGATAAAACTAATAAATTTTATCTCGATCACGCATTCGCTCGCGTAGCGTGGTTATGACAACATAATTTATCCAAAAAAATCATTTTTCTTAATAAATCTAATAATCAAGAAATAAAAGCGGATAGGTAAAACATAAAAATTAAATAAAGCACAATTTATCCAAAATCAATTCAAGCCAATTTTAGTCAATAAAAGCGACCGTGCTAGAACCAAGGAACTTAGGGAATGCCTTACACCTTCTCCCCGGTCAACAGAATTCCTTACCCGAACTTTATTTTCGCGGACCGATAATAATAGAGTCAAACCTTCCTTTGACTAGGGATTCAAATAAAAAGGTAACTTGGAACACTCAAAAAATATATTTCAAGTGACGACTCTGTAAACAAAATAATCCCTATTCAAGTTTGTCACTTTAATTGGAAAAACTCTTTAACCCACCCACAATTCATAACACACATATCTTTCGGGGGTAGAAAAAGGGGTGTGACAGCTCTGGCGACTCCGCTGGGGACAACCAAAATTCAAGCTTGTACATGTTGACTTTTATTTGGCTTTATTAATTTTGTATATATTATGACTTATTTGGGCATAATGTGCTACTTGTTTGCTTTTTACCGCTTTGATATTTTTGAACTGTACATATAAACTGTCTTCTCACGCACCCCCTCTGAGTCTTCTTGAAATTAAAAATTGGGCATTTGCTTGATATAGCCCGCTTTCTTTGAGATAGCCGAGGTGCTTGTCATCCGGTGAAGGATTTTAGTCACACATGTTTTAAGCGGGGAGCACCACCAGCTAAGACGGAAAGCAATGCTACCGGTACGCTGAACCTCCTCGATTCGAGTTGTCTGCTCGAGTAAGCTAGTCTAGATACATTCTCCACTAGGATTTAAACCTAGTAAAACAAACCTCATGCCGGATATCCCTGGTAGGTTTGCTTTATTTGCATCACGTATACTTGACTTAGCGAAGCTTGGCACGGGGGTCGGGTCCGTATAGGACAGGTATCCTCTTTGAGACCATCATGATCACTTATGTGTTATTTGCTACATCATTTGGAAGGCTTGCTTGCATTGTTGACTGGCTTTAGAAAATTAGTTGAGCGGAATTAAAACAAAAAAAAATATTCTCCTAGTTTAGTATAAATAATCCTTTTTTACTAAAATTTTGAAGTAGCCTGAAGTGAGGTGTAAAGATTAATTTTCATAAAAATCAGAAAAAAATAGTCGGTTTCACCGAACTACGCAGGGTTTGATTCTCACCGGATGTGAGATACGTAGGTAACTTTTATCGGGTCCAGCCCCCAATTTTTCAAAAATCCAAAAATATTTTCCTTTAATCTTTGATACATCAAATCCCGAAATTTGAAGAAAAAAAAGAATTTGAATTCCAAAATATTTTCGTTCTTCTTCAGAAGTTTTTCTTTCGGAAATTAAAAAGAAAACTCAGAATCCAATATATTTTCAGAAATTCAAAAGCATAAATTAAAAATCCAAAAATATTTTCTTCTTCTTTGGAAGTCTTTCTTTTGAATTAAAAAAAATCTTACTCTTTAGATGTCTTTCATTCAACAATTCCCACAAAGAAAAATCTAAAAATATTTTCCTTGTTAGGAGCTTTCGTGTTCTAATTTGTATATAAGTAAAAACAAAAAAAAGTTTAGTTTATTTATTTGTTCTTGATACCTTTGAACTACGTAATGATCTGATTCATGCGGCGACATGATACGTAGGCAACCCCTAAAAGGTTCGATCGAAATATTTTTCAATAGCTCTAAAATAAGGCGAGGTGTAAAAAAAAAAGCAAAAAAAAAGAGAGGAATAAATAAGAGCGTCAATAAACAACGACCTTATAAGCCGGAATGAAACACGAAGCCTTCCAAAAGCATGTTAGAGACGGTGATAATGTTAGGAGCATAGCATATTTACATGTGATTCATATTTGTAAAATGCTTTGCCTTAACACGTTTTTTGCCTCTTATATAGTAAGCTTAAGGTGGTCGGTTTGTGGTGAAACTGGAAACACATTATTACTTTACCAGATCTAAGGGGAAGGTAGCGATAGCTAACAATGATGAAATCGAGTTGGTCAGTGATGGCCCCCAAGGTCAATTGGTTGAGCAAGAGTCGGAGGAAGTAAGAAGATTGAAACACCAACTGACTGATGTGTATCAGGCTTGGATCTCTGGTCAGCCTCCGCCTCAGGGTCCCTCAGAGGAAACTTCCACCATACCACAGGCTACTCAACCACCGCTCATTGCAACAAGCGATCACATTCTACCACTAGGGTATGGGCCAAACTACAGCTTCCATGCCGGCCCTGGTACCCCTAATGTGCAGCCTCCTGCCGCACCGGTTAGGAACACACCTCTCGTCGTGTCTGGTGCGCATGTGTATACAATTCCGCCACCACCTCCTGTGATGAGGCCAAATAATGAGCCACCATCTCATGCTTACGGTGGACAATACTACTCTCCAAACATGACTTTCAGGGTCTCGGCTCCATACAATCAGACTTCTCAGTATGAGTCACCTGTAGAAACAGAAAAAGCTGCCAAGATGGGTGAGCCAGATGAGTTGGCCAGAAAAGTGAAAAGTCTTGAGCAGAACATAAAGAACATACAAGGACTAGGTGGTCACAAAAGTGTTTCATTCAGTGATCTATGCATGTTCCCTCACATCCATTTGCCACCAGGGTTCAAGACCCCAAAATTTGAGAAATATGATGGACACGGTGACCCTATCGCCCACTTGAAAAGGTACTGCAACCAACTGAGGGATGCAGGAAGAAATGAAGAGTTGCTGATGGCTTATTTTGGGGAGATTCTGGTAGGGTAGCCTCTGAATGGTTCATTGACCAAGATATCTCTCACTGGCATGTTTGGGACGACATGGCCCAGGCTTTCGTCAAATAATTTCAGTACAACATTGATATTGCGCCAGATCGCAATTCCCTGTCCAATATGAAGAAAAGGCCGACTGAAAGCTTCAGGGAGTATGCCGTTAAGTGGAGAGAGCAAGCATTTAGAGTTAAGCCAGCCATGGATGATCATGATTTAATCACTGTCTTCCTTTAGGCTCGAGATCCTGATTATTTTCAAAATATAATGTCCGCAATGGGCAGACCTTTTGCTGATGCAATCAAGATAGGAGAAATGGTCGAGAATGGCCTCAATACTGGCCGAATTATAAGTCAGGCGACTCTCAAAGCAGCCACTCAAGAAATCCATAATAGGCCGGACAACCTGGTTAACCAAAAGAAGAAAGATGAAGAGGCCATGATGGCGTCACGGGCAAAAAGAGGAGGGGAGCATCTCAACCCCCATATCCATGATACTCAGTTGCTCCACAGTATGCAACGTTCAATGCTTAGTCTTATGCCAAACCATCCAATCACCAGCAGATGTGGGCCCCAACTTTGACATACCTTCGTTCGCGACAACAGAACTCTCAATCACCCTACAACCCTCATCCAAAACAAGAGTACGAAAAGGAACATAAGCAGAGGGACAATTTCACGCCAATCATAGAGTCCTACACAAGTTTGTTTGAAAGGCTAAAATGTTGTGGCATGATTGAGCCGCTTCAAGGGTATGTTCCTGATCCATATGCAAAAGGTTTTAACCCTGCTGTACGGTGCATGTACCATTCTAATGTCCAGGGACATAGCATTGAGGATTGTCGAGCTTTGAAAAAGGAAATAGAAAAGATGATTCAAGAAGGAATGATCGTGGTTCAAGATTATGGCACCCTAAACGTCATGACCAAGCACATATTGTTCGGATGATTTACAATGATAAAGAATATGGGGACAGTTTGGTGGAAAATGTCAAGAACCTGTCCACTGAATGCAACGCAATCAAAATTGTTGACGATCTTGTTTGATGCTGATGTGCAAATTCATAGCTAAGATGTTGAGCTTGATAATTGGAAAGTCGCTCCCTTCCTTGCCGGGAAGGAGTCTTGGTAACTTATTTTGTCATAATTTCTATCATCCGGATTATTTCGAGGTTGTGATCCAGATGTTGTTTGTTTGTCCTGTCATCAAACATCTCTATCCTTTAATCAATGAAATGCAACTTTTTTTCCTCTTCTTTGTGTCATTTTAATCCATTGTGTTTAGTTCTTCTTACATATATATTTCTTTTCACGCCAATTTTGGTGACACGACATGCATGCAAAGTTTTCGGCTAGATTTTAGAAAGCTTGTCCAATCTTGAATTGAATTGAGGAAAAACACTTGGAGGATAAATAATAGGTTGAAGAACTTTGATGATAAGCCTGTCACATGGAACCAGAATAGTCATATCCGTAGAGGTTAAAGATTTTTATCTCAAACCTATCATGAATACCGGCTTAAGGATAATTGAAAGTTTTGTTGGGCTAATCGATGAAAAGCTTTTTTTTCCATGGCCTGCATAGTCTGATCATATCAGGGAAGATGACCCAAATCCCCAAAGAAGGTGCATCCCAGGGAATTTAAAATGATTAGCTGGTACTGAAGTGCACCCTTCTACATCAGGATAAGGACCAAGAAAAGGTGACTCCAAATTGTCAAAAGTCATTTGTTGCGAACAAGATATTGACTACAAAACTATACAACTAACAAAACCAAGAAGAGAGTCATGTCCATCAATGCCGAACTTGAGAAGAGAAAGAATGTTTGGCATTCTTGAGGCTGGGAGGCCCTTTTTTTCTGCTACCCAAACACTTTATACCCTTCGTTACCCCTTTGAGCCTGTTTTTTTTTTTGACCCCCCCTCTTTTGGAATCAAGTATAGAGTCAAAACACAAAAAAATAAAAAATAAAAATCGAAGATCCATGCCACCAGAAAGATAGGAGCTAGGACAATCTGATTATAAAAAAAATCAAAAGAGAAGAAAAGGAAAGAGAAAAGAAAAATGAAAAATGAAAAATGAATAGAAAAACAACAAAAAAATCTTTCATATTAGTTTGAACTGCGTTTGACTTGATTCCTTTAAAGGATACGTAGGCAGCTCTACAATAGGGTTCAGTCTAACCAAATCAAAAATAAAATTCCCCAGTATCTGAAACTGGGGCAGAATTTTTTTTTGTGTTTTTATGAAGAGTCGATTCCAAGAGTTGTAAATATACAACCCTATCATCTTGAGTCTATTTTGAGCCTTATTGTGACCCTTTCTTTCTAACCCTCTCCAAAAGCCTTCCAAATAAAGACCTTCCAAATAGTTTTAAGAATGACAAGGGAAACACGCAGTAAGCAATAACTGTCACACAACGTAGAACAATGTCAAGTTGCTCGCAAAAAGGCGAAAATAAAGAAGAGACAATGAATGGAAATGAGAGAGTCTTATTGGTGAAAACCCTCATGGGCACTATAAGGCGATGGTAAGTAGAGATAAATAAATGAGAGAGGTCGGTTGGTGAAAACCTTTCAGGGCACCACTGGTCGAAGGTGAGCTGTGATTTGATGCAAATGATTGGCACAAAGAGGCCAACTTCAAAGACGAAAAGGAACAACAAGAAGAATGGGTAGATTGGTTGGATAGATTCAGCCGCTCAGTCCAAAATGCATGTCATGATCATTAAAGTTGGCTACCATATTCAAAGGAGCCCCTTTTTTCTTTCTCCCCCCGTAAAGTGGCATTTTCAGTTAAATACTATTCCTTCTCACTTTTACATCGCGTCATTTTGTCCATTTGCATTTTTTTGAGTCAGTTTTTGTTAAAACAACCGAGAAATTATTTCAACATCTGTTACCAGCTTTCCAATTGTACAAAGCGAGTTCTATCCTGGCACATCGAAGAGGACATACCCAGGAAGCAACATGCACAATAAGCTTGTTGAATCTAAACGAGACCTGAGGGTTCATGCCAACGGAAGTTCTAAAATTTTGCTGGTCTATTTGTTTAGAAGCCAATAAAGAAAGGGCCACAAAATTGGTCATTGTTTCCTAGAAGTGCAAAATAAAGGATGTGGGGCATACGCGGCATTGGCAAAGGCACGAATCCAACTGTGATTTCCTCTGATAAGTCGAACAAAGTGTTTCGAAGACATCGAAAAGGTCGCTAAACAAGACTTGCTTCATGGGCAAAGTTGATAGCACCCCAGACACAAACTAATATCGGGTGGAAAATAATCGAGTTTGATTTTTAAAGGAAAAAACTGCCAAAGTGAAGACTTGCTTTATAGACAAGGTTCAGCAACACCTTAGACATCCAGTTACGAAATGGCCGGAGGCAACAGTAGAAAGCCAAAGTTTCTAGGACACGGTACAGAGCCTCCTAGCTGTTTGGTACCATACTTGCAAATCAGTTCTCTAACAACGAGGTGGTCGCAGATTCAAACTGCTCAGGGCATTCAAGGCCACAAACCGACCACCATTGTTAAACTCACAAATCTTTCTTTGTTTGAAGCAGGAAACAAAGCAGTGTAGAATTAATGTTCTCAAAGGACGAATTGTCACCAAAGGTAAGTTCTTCAAACTCTCTGCTTTTTCTTTCTAGATATGCCTATAATCACATAATCAACCACTGCATTTTCCAGCATAAGGTACATCAATCCTTAGTTAAGGTTCCATTTTGAAATAGGGCACATCACTCCCTAGCTGCATGTTTAGTATAGGGTACACCAATCCCTAGCTGTATTTTCCGACATAAGGTAAAACCATCTTTAGTGAGGTTGCATTTTAATACAAGGTATCCTATCCTATGGTTACTTTCTCTCTTAGTGATACAAGGCGCCATCCATTGGTTACATTCTCTCAGCGATATAAGGTGCCAATCCCTAGCCATATTCTCTCTTAGTAATACAGGATGTCAACCCCTGGTTACATTCCTTCTCACTGATACAGGGCTCCAGCCCTTGTTATATTCCCTCTTAGTGGTATAGGGCGCCAACCCCTGGTTAAATCTTTCTCAGTGGTACAGGGCGCCAACCCCTGGTTACATTCCCTCCAAGTCTTTCAACCTCACTCGTAGGAGACGCACTTCCTAGTTTGAGTCATTCCAATAGGAGACGCACTTCCTAATCTGAACCACCAATCCTAGGAGACGCACTTCCTAGTCCAAGTCCTTTAAGCTCACTCGTAGGAGACGCACTTCCTATTTTGAATCATTCTATTAGGAGACGCACTTCCTAATCTGAACCACCAATCCTAGGAGACGCACTTCCTAGTCCAAACCTAGTCCAAACCTTTCAACAGGAGATGCACTTCCTAGTTTGAGCAATTCCAATAGGAGAAGCACTTCCTAATATGAATCATTAATCCTAGGAGACGCACTTCCTAGTTTGAGTCATTCTAATAGGAGACGCACTTCCTAGTTTGCGTTATTCCAATAGGAGACGCACTTCCTAATCTGAACTACCAATCCTAGGAGACGCACTTCCTAGTTTGAGTCATTCTAATAGGAGACGCACTTCCTAATCTGAACCATCAATCCTAGGAGACGCACTTCCTAGTCCAAACCTTTCAACAGGAGATGCACCTCCTAGTTTGAGCAATTCCAATAGGAGAAGCACTTCCTAATATGAATCATTAATCCTAGGAGACGCACCTCCTAGTCCAAACCTTTCAACCAATCCTAGGAGATGCACTTCCTAGTTTGAGTTATTCCAATAGGAGACGCACTTCCTAATCTGAACTACCAATCCTAGGAGACGCACTTCCTAGTTTGAGTCATTCTAATAGGAGACGCACTTCCTAATCTGAACCATCAATCCTAGGAGACGCACTTCCTAGTCCAAACCTTTCAACAGGAGATGCACTTCCTAGTTTGAGCAATTCCAATAGGAGAAGCACTTCCTAATATGAATCATTAATCCTAGGAGACGCACCTCCAGGTCCAAACTTTCAACCAATCCTAGGAGATGCACTTCCTAGTTTGAGTTATTCCATTAGGAGATGCACTTCCTAATCTGAACCACCAGTCCTAGGAGATGCACTTCCTAGTCCAAGTCTTTTGACCTTCGTAGGAGACGCAATTCCTAGTTTGAGCCATTCCAATAGGAGACGCACTTCATAATATGAACCATTAATCCTAGGAGACGCACTTCCTAGTCCAAACCTTTCAACCTCATTCGTAGGAGATACACTTCCTAGTTTGAGCAATTCCAATAGGAGACACACTTCCTAGTCTGAACCATCAATCCTAGGAAACGCACTTCCTAGTACCAATCCCTCAACCTCACTCATAGGAGACACACTTCCTAGTCCAAGTCCTTCAACCCCACTCGTAGGACACGCATTTCCTGGCTCGAGTCATTCCGATAGGAGATGCACTTCCTAATCTATACCTTTATTCCTAGGAGACGCACTTCCTAGTACAAGTCCCTCAACCTCACTCATAGGAGACACACTTCCTAGTCCAAGTCCTTCAACCTCACTCGTAGGAGACGCACTTCCTAGTCCGAGTCCTTTCACCTCACTCGTAGGAGACGCACTTCCTATTTTGAATCATTCTATTAGGAGACGCACTTCCTAATCTGAACCACCAGTCCTAGGAGATGCACTTCCTAGTCCAAGTCTGTTGACCTCATTCGTAGGAGATGCACTTCCTAGTTTGAGTTATTCCAATAGGAGATGCACATCCTAATCTGAACTACCAATCCTAGGAGACGCACTTCCTAGTTTGAGTCATTCTAATAGGAGACGCACTTCCTAGTTTGAGCTATTCCAATAGGAGACGCACTTCCTAATCTGAACCACCAGTCCTAGGAGATGCACTTCCTAGTCCAAGTCTGTTGACCTCATTCGTGGGAGACGCAGTTCCTAGTTTGAGCCATTCCAATAGGAGACGCACATCCTAATCTGAACTACTAATCCTAGGAGACGCACTTCCTAATATGAACCATTGATCCTAGGAGACGCACTTCCTAGTCCAAACCTTTAAACCTCATTCGTAAGAGACGCACTCCCTAGTTTGAACCATTCCAATAGGAGACACACTTCCTAGTCTGAACCATCAATCCTAAGAGACGCACTTCCTAGTACAAGTCCCTCAACCTCACTCATAGGAGACGCACATCCTAATCTGAACCATCAATCCTAGGAGACGCACTTCCTAGTCCAAGCCCGTAGGAGACGCACTTCCTAGTTTGAATCATTCCATCAGGAGACGCACTTCCTAATCCGAACCATCAAACCTAGGAGATGCACTTCCTAGTCCAAGCCCGTAGGAGACGCACTTCCTAGTTTGAATCATTCCATTAGGAGACACACTTCCTAATCTGAACCATCAGTCCTAGGAGACGCACTTCCTAGTCCAAACTTTTCAACAGGTGATGCACTTCCTAGTTTGAGCAATTCCAATAGGAGACGCACTTCCTAATATTGAATCATTAATCCTAGGAGACGCACTTCCTAGTCCAAACCTTTCAACCAATCCTAGGAAAAGCACTTCCTAGTACCAGTCCCTCAACCTCACTCATAGGAGACACACTTCCTAGTCCAAGTCCTTCAACCCCACTCGTAGGAGACGCACTTCCTGGCTTGAGTCATTCCGGTAGGAGATGCACTTCCTAATCTATACCTTTATTCCTAGGAGACGCACTTCCTAGTACAAGTCCCTCAACCTCACTCATAGGAGACACACTTCCTAGTCCAAGTCCTTCAACCTCACTCGTAGGAGACGCACTTCCTAGTCCGAGTCCTTCCACCTTACTCATAGGAGACGCACTTCTTAGCTCGAGTCGACCCTGTTCTTTCTAATAAGAGATGCACTCCCTAATATGAATCATTAATCCTAGGAGACGCAATTCATAGTTCGAGTCCTTCAATTTCGTAGTCGTTCCAGTGCTACCCATGGGAGATACACCTCCTAGTCTATGTTTTATCCGTTCTACTCCTAAGAGAAGCACATTCGATTTGGAGCCTTCTGTATCATTTTTGCATCTTTCAAATAAAATAAGTTGATCTGTAGCTTTACCCAATAACTCACAAAATTTTCTCAGTGCCAAACTAGGGCAGAAAATTTTGTTCGTTTTGTTCGTATTTGATGGCTTTGCATGCCCCGCCGTAGAGCACAGGTTGTGACGATCAAAGCTTGCCGTTTCAGTTATCATCAGAAGAAAAAAGTCTTTCGATCACAGTATAGTTGGAGTTAACTTTGACAATCTGTCAATAACCCAGCTTCTGAAGATTCATCATCTCAATTTTGGATCAGGAAAGCAGGCACTGAGATTGAGTCATAATCTTTTCTTCAAAGAGCATCAAGATCCAAACTAAGGTCAACACAAACAAGCAAGTCAAGAATCAAGATTTAACTCCAGAAGACACATAGATAGGAATTTTGTAACTCTTAGTTTGCAGACATATATAGTTCTCTCTCTCTCTCTCTCTCTCTCTTCCTTTTGATGTAAGCAGTAAGGAACGGTAACAGCAACAGTCTTAACACCAGTGCCTGGTAGTCCCAGCTACCAAATTTTCCAGAACTACACTGACCTGATTCCTTTATAGCCAAAGATATGTAGGCAACCTCGGAAGCAAGGTTCGGTCACCTTTTTTTCAAAAAAAAAATTGCTTCCATTGGAGTGATATGTGAGCAAAAATTAGCTATGCTTTCACTTTTATTTGCACGAAAACTCTTCATGTACTCGAGCAAAGAGGGGCAGCTGTGAACACCTAATTTTTGCACTATTTTAACACCTCCTAAAGTTATTAGTATTTTGTTATTTTAATTGTTTTTCTCAAATTTTGTGTCTTTAATTGCATATTTTGTATCATGAAAATACTAAAAAATAATAGTTCTTCCTTTATTTGTGCATGTTAGGAATCGACTAACTTTTCAATTGGTGAATCAATCTAGTTAATTGATCATTTGAATAAGTTACTTAATTAATTTATTAGTTTGTGTAAATTTAGTTTAATAAGTAGGATTAAGGAAGAAATTTGGTCAAATATGAAAGAAAAGTGGCCAAGAGTGCAAGATAAGGGGCAACCATTGAAAGGGTCCGAAACTACGTAGTTTTGCCTCAAAACTACGTCGTTTCATTAAGTGAATCAAGATGAGATCTCATCCATTCATCTCTCCCTCATCCAATGGTCCACAGTCAATCTCCCAACTAGGTATTTAAGACTTAGAAATGCTGAAATTTTGCAGATCGGCCCCCAATAATTCTTTTCTTCTTCCTCTCTCTTCTCATTCTCTCCTCGCTTCTTAGAGAACCGCCGCCAGTCGCCCATCTCCGCCGGCCGGAAATCGCCGCCGCCGGCGGATCACCCCCAAACAACCCCAAAATTTCACCATCTCTTCTTCTCACTCTCCTCATTTCAATCCATGATCCAAATTCCCCAAATCTCCACCAAAAACTTGACAAACCTAAACCCTACGTTGCGCCGCCGCCTTTGCCCCTGCCGTCACGCCGCCGCCGCCCACTCGCCCAAACCCAC
>NW_017672803.1:16874-116917 GCF_001879085.1 Nicotiana attenuata | reverse complement strand
ATAGGAGACGCACTTCCTAGTCCAAACCGTTCAACAGGAGATGCACTTCCTAGTTTGAGAAATTCCAATAGGAGAAGCACTTCCTAATATGAATCATTAATCCTAGGAGACGCACTTCCTAGTCCAAACCTTTCAACCAATCCTAGGAGATGCACTTCCTAGTTTGAGTTATTCTAGAAGGAGAAGCACTTCCTAATCTAAACCACCAAATCTTAGGAGACGCACTTCCTAGTACAAGTATTGCAACCCATCCTAGGAGATGCACTTCCTAGTTTGAGTTATTCTCGTAGGAGACGCATTTCCTAGTCGAAGCCCTTAAACCTCACTCGTAGGAGACACACTTCCTAGTTTGAGTCAGTCCATTAGGAGACGCATTTCCTAATCTGAACCATCAATCCTAGGAGACGCACTTCCTAGTCCAAGCCCTTAAACCTCACTCGTAGGAGACGCACTTCCTAGTTTGAATCATTTCATTAGGAGACGCACCTCCTAATCTGAACCACCAGTCATAGGAGACGCACTTCCTAGTCCAAGTCTTTTGACCTCATTCGTAGGAGACTCAATTCCTAGTTTGAGCCATTCCAATAGGAGACGCACTTCATAATATGAACCATTAATCCTAGGAGACGCA
This sequence comes from Nicotiana attenuata, assembly GCF_001879085.1. Classification (NCBI taxonomy): domain Eukaryota; kingdom Viridiplantae; phylum Streptophyta; class Magnoliopsida; order Solanales; family Solanaceae; genus Nicotiana; species Nicotiana attenuata. The sequence continues at coordinate 116,286 of NW_017672803.1, read as the reverse complement.
CTTCCTAGTCCAGACCTTTCAACCTCATTCGTAGGAGACGCCCTCCCTAGTTTGAGCCATTCCAATATGAGACACACTTCCAAGCTTGAACCATCAATCCTAGGAAACGCACTTCCTAGTACCAGTCCCTCAACCTTACTCATAGGAGACACACTTCCTAGTCCAAGTCCTTCAAACCCGCTCGTAGGAGACGCACTTCCTGGTTTGAGTCATTCCGGTAGGAGACACACTTCCTAATCCATACCTTTATTCCTAGGAGACGCACTTCCTAGTACAAGTCACTCAACCTCACTCATAGGAGACACACTTCCTAGTCCAAGTCCTTCAACCTCACTCGTAGGAGACGTACTTCCTAGTCCGATTCCTTCCACCTCACTTGTAGGAGGCGCACTTTTTAGCTCGAGTCAACCCTGTTCATTCTAATAAGAGATGCACTCCCTAATATGAATCATTAATCCTAGGAGATGCAATTCATAGTTCGAGTCCTTCAATTTCGTAGTCGTTCCAGTGCTACCCATGGGAGATGCACCTCCTAGTCTATGTTTTATCCATTCTACTCCTAAGAGAAGAACATTCGATTCGGAGCCTTCTGTATCATTTTTGCATCTTTCAAATAAAATAAGCTGATCTGCAGCTTTACCCAATAACTCACAAAATTTTCTCAGTGCCAAACTGGGGCAGAAAATTTTGTTCGTTTTGTTCGTCTTTGATGGCTTTGCAGGCCTCGCCGCAGAGCACAGGTTATGACGATCGAAGCTTGCAGTTTCAGTTATCATCAGAAGGACGATCACATGATAGTTTGGGTTTAACTTTGACAACGTGTCGCCAACACAGCTTCTCAAGCTTTATTTTCTCAAAATTCTAATCCAGAAAGCAAGCAACCGAGATTGAGTCATAATCTCTTCTTTAAAGAGAATCAAGATCCAGTCTAAGGTCAACACAAGAGAGCAAGTCAAGAATCAAGATTTGACTCCAGAAGACACGTAGATAGGAATTTTGTACTCTTAGTTTGCAGACATATGTAGTGCTTTTCTCTTTTTCTTTTGATGTAAGAAGCAGTAACGGTAAGAGTAACAGCAACAGCAGTCTTAACTCCAGTGTCTGGTAGTCCCAGCTACCAAATTTTTCCAAAACTACACTGACCTGATTCCTTTACAGCCAAGGATATGTAGGCAATCTCAGAAGCAAGGTTCGGTCACTATTTTTCAAAATTTGCTTCCCTTGGAGTGATATGTGAGCAAAAATTAGCTATGGCATCCACTTGTCTTTGCACGAAAACTCTTCATGTTCTCGAGCAAAGAGGAGCAGCTGTAAATGCTTAATTTTTGCCATGTCTTTTTATTCTCTCTCTCTCTCTCTCTATATATATATATATATATATATAATTTATATAATTAAGTTATTANAGGGTATATGACGGAACCACAGATCCCGAGGATCATCTGATCCACTACGTCACCGCTGTGAAGGGCAACGACATATCAAAAGAACAGGTACCGTCGGTACTGCTGAAGAAGTTTGGCGAGACGTTGACAGGAGGGGCTTTAACATGGTACTCTCAGCTATCGGCTAAGGCAATATCAACGTTCGAGGAAATGGCAGATAAGTTTGTCACAGCCCATGCCGCCGCGAAGAAAGCGGAGGCCAGGGTCAATGACATCTTCGCCGTCAGGCAAACCACATGAGAGGGACTCAGGGACTTCCTAGCAAGGTTTAACAGGGTAAGGATGAGTCTACCAAACGTATCGGAAGGTATGGCAGTCGCCGCTTTCCGGAACGGGCTAAGCAGGGAAGGTTCGAGGGCAACCAAGAAGCTGCTGAGCCGCCTCATGAAATATCCCCCTACCACATGGGAGGAAATCCACAACGCCTATTGCGCCGAGGTACGAGCGGACGAGGATGATCTTAATGGGCCGACCCAACAGCTAACAGCGATACACTCAGAAACAAGGAGAGATCGACGGAACGAAGGACGAAGAGAACAACTCCCCCGCTCCAACAGAGATCGACATTAGCCATACACCAGATCCTCCCATCCGCCACCAAGGCATACAGACGCGCTACAGCGACACGTCGCCCCACTCCGAAACGAAAGAGGTACGCCCCCTTTATTAACCGCCCATAACTTTTGTGTATCTCCTTTAGAAATAGTGTACGCACTGGAGAAGCTGGGCACCAAGGTGCAGTGGCCGCAGAAGATGAAATCAGACCCTGCCACAAGGAAATCAAACGTCCTATGTGAGTTCCATCAGGAACGGGGGCACAAAACCGAAGACTGCATAGGCCTTCGGCAAGAGGTGGTCAGGATGCTGAACCAGGGATACCTGAGGGAATTACTCAGTGACAAAGGGAAAATCAACTTTGCCCGCGGACGGGAACAACCCCACGGGCCGCCGAAGCCACCTTCCCCAGCTCGCACGATAAACATGATCGTCGGAGGCGACGACGAGTCAGTGATCAATCACGTCAAGTTCGCCACCACACACAGACTAAAGTGGACCATCGTCCATGAACGGTATGACGACTTCGAAGATAGTATCACCTTCGATAAGTCTGATGCCGACGGTTTGTCTTTTCCTCATTATGATGCTTTAGTTATCACTTTACGTATCGCCGATACGGATGTTAAAAGAGTCATGATCGATGACGGAAGTGGCGCCTCTATTATCCACCCAAGGGTCCTCGTACAAATGGGACTTGATAACTGTGATTTTGACACGTTTTATGCCCATACTTGCCTATGCTTTATGTATGATTTGCCATAAAATATACCCAGAATGCTTATAAGTTGTGCTTGATCGCAGGTTTGAGCAACAAGGTGACGAAAGTCAAAAATCGGCTCGAAACGGAGTGAAACCTGCTCAAGTGTTAAAGATCAGCAAAGTAGGGATATGCAGAACTTGGTGCGAACCGCACCATTATGTCATGCGGCCGCACCACTGAAGTTCAGAGAGTGGCATCCTCAGTTCCAACTAATGCGGCCGCGCTACAAGTTCATGCGGTCCGCGCCACAAAAGTCCAGAAAATGGCATCCTCATTTCCAACCAATGCGGCCGCGCTACAAGTTCACGCGGTCCGCGCCACAAAAGTTCAGAGACCATCACAAGCCACTCATGCGGCCGCACTACAAGCTCACGCGGTCCGCGCCAGTCATCATGCGGCCGCACTTCATCATTGTGCGGTCCGCGTCAACATCTTCAGAAAGCAAGTCTCAGAAGTAAAGCAACCCAGTGCGGCCGCGTGTCATCATCGTGCGGACCGCACAGACCCCGCAGGGGTATTTTTGTCCGGTTTTTCTTAACTTAGTATAAATAGAATATTTGCCATTTTTTAGGGTACTGATTAGATACAGAACAGTGGCTGCACTCGTGAGAAAAAAGTGTTCGCCTATTTTAGGCATTTTTCATCTTGTTTAACGTGGATTATTGTAGATTTTCCTTCTAGCTAATTAATATGTTCATTTTATCTATTTCTCCTTCAATTTCTGTTGTTATTATGGCTAGCTAAACCCATAAGCTAGGGTTGTGGCTCAACCCTAGTGTGGATAATTAATGGGTATGGTTGTTTAATGCTTGAATGATGTTGGGTGTTTGATATTTGGCTTATTTTTATGTTTTCACTTGGATTTGGTGGTTGCAAACACTAAGTCTAGCTTTGTGAGTTTTGACCCTTCTTGAGAAAGAGTGCCTAAGACTCCAAAATTGACCCAACAAGGAATTGGGATGGACCTATGAGAATAGTAGTCCCAACTCGAGAGAGCAATTACCCAACTTGAACCCTAAGTTGCTTGGTTTGTCAGCCTACTCAATTGGTCTCGAGAGAATCAATTGGGCAAAATCATTCTCTCTACCGAGAGGTGTGAGAGTGAGTGCTATCGTGCAACGGTTATATCATAAGCCCTATAATCATCATTCTCGTATTAGTAATCTCTACCTGTTAGTTGACCACCTAGGTAAATGCCACGACCCTAGTGCCGTTCTCTATCTTGCATACAACCGAGACTTGATATCTTAGCATAATCTAGTTATAATTAGTAGTTGTTAAATTGTAGTTGATAATCACAAAGAAATAAACCAAAAATGATAGAAGATCAATTAGAAGCAAACTCGCATTTCTAGGCTAAACAAATATCCAACTCCCTTTCTAGCTCCCTGTGGAAATTGACCCAGATACCACTATTGGGTAAAAGTATTAGCGCCCACTCTTCCTAAGGTTGAGTCTGCTGCGACCTAATCAGCCGCCATATGTTTTTCTTATACACATCAACTTTCTCCCTTATACTCCATAACTTTCCAAGCTTCCCTTATTCGACTTGCATCCTGCTCTTCATCTTTTTCCCTAATTCTCTTCCAAGCAAAAACCTTTTCCTTCTTCCGTACAGTGGCTTCTTCCTCAAAACATACCATTTTTTCAAATAGCAAGAACAAGGCCGAGGACTCTGCTCCTCCAACAGTGGGATCTATCATCCCTAGAAGTCATGTTACCACAAAAGACTTCGAAGAGAAATTTCCTATTGCTAACCCTCGTACATGGGCTGTTAGTAGGTATCCTTCTTCTATCCGTCCTTTTAGCATTCCTGTTGTGAAGGAAGACTGTCGCTGCCATGATTTGGATATTGTTGCTCCTGATCTGTAGGAGTGAGTGACCCTATCCAAGGAGGGTTTTACATACTTTTACACGTATCCCTTTACTTTGGGTGTGTTCTCTTTGAATGGAGAGCTTGACTCCGTTATTGCGGAGTTTTGTCTATGCTACCAGGTATGTTTGGCATAAGTAAGTCCTTCTGTGTGGAGGACGGTTGCCTGCCTTCGGATTTTGTGCCAAAAAATGGGAGAAGAGCTATCTTTAGCTCATGTGATGAATCTCTATTCTCCCAAGATCTTCCGCTGGGAAATGATAGACCTCTGCAAGCGTGGCCACCATGCTTTGTTATCTAGCATGGATGACGACAATGACTGTGAGTGGATGGAACTGTTCGTTGCAGCTGCCACCAATGATATCATTCCGACAATGGCTTCATCCTTTCCGGAAGCGTGGAATCGCACTCGTAAGCTTTTTGTTTAATATTTAGTTGATTAGGGATTCTTCCTTCATTCTATGCTTGTTTCAACAAATCAATGGGTTCCGCCCATGGTTGAAGGTTTGGGCCAGTGGGTCCAAAAGATCTTGGACGTCACTAAGCCCGAGACCCATACGTGGAAAGAATTGTCCATCAAATACGGGTGGAAGGATAAAAAATTATGGTAATTCAGAATAACCTTGTTTCGACTTTTTACCTGAGTAAATTGATTGATCCCTTCTATCTTTTTCTTGAAATCAGGTCTACCCGCAGGCTCTATTTCTATCTGCAAGGAGGACGTCTTGGCTGATCCTACTGATGCGGCGAGGCTGCTTCAGGAGGTGCTTACTTGAACAGGTGTCTCCGGGCCCACTTCGAGCATAGGTGTTTCACTACGGAATCCCAGGCCGTAGAACAAGCAACCAAAAAGAAGGCGTTCTTCCATGGCCGGGGAAAAGAATAAGAGGGCGAAAACTATTGCCCCCGAGTCATCTCCGGAAGTTGTGATCACTAGCCCTCCTCCCAGGCCGATCATAGACACCATGATGATCGACGATGATGGAACTTCTCTACACAGAAGGCGACGATCATCATCAACTCAATAGAATTTTTAATCTGTTGAGTTAGTTACACCAACTGAGGACGATGTCTCGGCACTTTGGGGGGGGGGGTGATTTAGTAAAAAATGCCAACTCCCATTTTTGGGCCCCAATTATTGTGCCTGGTACTGCGAGGCTGAGTACCGAATCCCTGTCGTCTTTAGGTGGCGAGCATCCAACAACTAGCACTGCATTTATCGTAACTGCTTCTTATTCACCGCCATCAGCTTCATCTCCATCTTCTCCAGCTCTTCCACCAACAATTGCTACATCGTCGATACTTCTCCTCGCTCATAATACCACAATCCTCAACCAAAACTCACCACACGAGATCCTAGTATAAAGCCACACCGCCCTAGCGTCCATATACTACTGCATCCCTTCTTAAGTACCACAACCGAGATACCGATTCTGAATAGACCTTCTGTGAGTCTAAAGTCATTTCCTTCACCTCCCTGAATGCTGAAATGTAGAATCCATAATGATATCGAAATGCCACAAGTCCCGACACCATCCAACTCAAATCTCAGATTCTAGGCATATACAAATACGCAAAATTCTCAATTGCTACATATAAATCTTGAATCCATTAGAATATTCTTGAGAGTCGTCCACTATGCTCAAATCTCAATTGCACCGCCCAAACAGGCCAAAGGACATGTGTCCCATTAGCACAACAACACCCAAGGAGGTAATCCACACTTCTACGCAACCGAGTAAATTCCTACTCCATGCGCACTACATGTTCTTTCACGAATAACAACTATATCATCCCCTAATTCCCCTATACCCATAAAGTGTAACATAACCCGTATCCAGAAATCCCTTTACTCGAGTTATCCTTGATCTCAACCTCTACAAGTCGTAACTGATTCACAAGTATACCTCAAACTGAAACCAATACAACACATAACCGTGCAATCAACTCGTCGATAGCAGACTCCCCCACTTGGCTCAACGCCATGGAATAAAATATATGATAACTTACAATAACCATACCCCATTACTGCCACAATACCGCAGTGAAATTCAACTGAATCCTTTATAAGCCCACATAACACAACCCACATAGTAACTCAAATCATCTACTAAGCTTGCATACATCCACGTGACAGTCAGGTCAACTATTACAACTGGTCCAAACTCAAATAGCACAAATATAACCCATTGGTAGAAAAGAAAGACTCTATACAACATCATAAAATCACACATCCGTAGATTACCGCGCAGGTTGTAACCCACCTGCTTAACCTCAAATTGACATCTCTTCATACCCTTTCACAACCACAACTACTACACAATCGCTTAATCTTCCTGAGTCTGAACTCACCATCAAGGCATGAGAACCTAATTCGTTCCCTAGTTAAACAACATGAAAGATCCTCCAATATACTCATAACTCAAGATTATACGTCACACCACGACAGAAATCAAGCACCCAATTGTCTGTTTTACATCACAAGCAAACTCTTCTCGTCACATTCAATCTATTTGAACACATCTCGCAATCACATCGTACTCATCATATAGCAATCCAGCCACTCATTGAGCCATAAATTCCACTCATAGGGACACTACCGAACATATAAGTCCAAAAGCACGTGCTCGCACAACCTAAATCCTCGTGTTCAAGCTACAATCAATACCCGGCCTCAAGTCCTCCAAACTGGCTGTAGGATGAGTATAGACTCCTGCTACTCACACTCGAAGCAGATGGCTCCCCAGTACAATACTCCAGAAGCTCAACCAGTTGGAGTAGTTCAGCCAGTTGTTACGGCACAGGCCCCTAGTGGATCAGCTATGTACTCCTAGAGCTTACTGAGATTGGACAAGTTCACCAAGCTCTTTCTAGTTCAGTACAGTGGGGCAACTTCTGAGGACCCATAGGATTATCTTGACTGCTGCCATGAGGTGCTGCAGAATATGGGGATAGTGAAGACCAATGGGGTCAATTTTGCTGTGTTCTAGATAATAGGGTCCGCCTAGAGATGGTGGAATGACTTTGTGTTGACTAGACCAGCTGGGTCGCCTGCTTTGACTTGGGACCGGTTCTCTCAGATATTTCTTAAGAAGTTTGTTCCAGTTACACTGAGAGAGGACAATCGCATGCAGTTCGAGCGTCTCAAGCAGGGCAGTATGACCATCACTCAGTACGAGACTTGTTTTGTTGATTTGGCCCGTCATGCTCTTCTTATACTTCCTACCAAGAGAGAGAGAGAGAAAGAGAGAGAGAGAGAGAGAGAGAAAGGGCGAGGAGGTTTTTTGAGGGACTCGCTCACCCTATCAAATTGCAGATGGCTAAGGAGACTGGGAGCGAGATTTCTTTTCAGAATGCCGCCCATGTTGCCAGGCGAGTCGAGATGGTTTTAGCTCAGGGGAGTGGTCAGGGGTCTGATAAGAGGACTCATCACTCCGGTGGATTCGGTGGGGCCGCATCTGGAGGCTGGGGTACTTTTAGTAGAGGCCATCCTTCCAGGCCATTTCATTTAGCGCTCCAGGCTTCTCGTGGTGCTTTAGGTGGTCGTGGCCCTCATATGCAGTATTCCGATCAGCTAGCCTACAATGCACCTCCGCTCTAGAGTTTTCAGGGTGGTTACTCAGGCTGCAAAGGTCAGTTTCAGGGTCATCAGACACAGCACCTGAGATCTTGTTATACTTGTGGCGATCCGAGGCATATTGCTAAGTTTTGCCCTTGAGCATCGAGCAGTTCTCAACATCAAGTTCTCGTGCCATGGTCCCGACATCGGGTGTTTCACCGCCCGCTCAGCCAGCTAGAGGTAGGGGTCTGACAACTAGAGGTGGAGGTCAGGCCGCTAGAGGTGGAGGCCAGTCAGACAGAGCCCATCCTCGAGATGTAGTTCAGAGTGGTGGGGCCCAGCCCCGATGCTATGCTTTTCCAGCCAGGCCTGAGGCTGAGTCATTTGATGCGGTTATCATAGGTACGGTTTTAATTTGCAGTAGGGATGCCTCGGTATTATTTGATCCGGGTTCTACTTATTCGTGTGTGTCATCTTATTTTGCTTCATATTTGGTTGTGCCTCGTGATTCTTTGAGTGATCCCGCATATGTGTCCACACCTGTGGGGGATTCTATTGTTGTAGATCGTGTCTATCGTTCGTGTGGTCATTATTGGGGGTCTTGAGACTCGTGTAGATCTCCTACTTCTCGATATGGTTGATTTTGATGTCATTTTGGGGATGGATTGGTTGTCACCTTATCATGCTATATTGGACTATCATGCCAAGACAGTGACATTAACCTTGCCGGGTTGCCTCGATTAGAGCGGACAGACTCATGGTCATTCTACCAGCAGGGTTGTCTCTTATATGAAGGCTCGGCGTATGTCGAGAAGGGGTGTCTAGCTTATCTGGCTTATGTTCGTGATTCTAGTGCAGAGGTTCCTTCTATAGATTCTGTGCCAGTTGTTCGAGATTTTCTAGAGGTATTTCATACAGAGTTTCCAGGGATGCCACCCGACAGAGATATTGACTTCTGTATCGATTTGGCTCCGGGCACTCAACCTATTTCTATTCTGCCATACCGCATGGCACCGCTAGAGTTGAAAGAGTTGAAGGAGCAGTTGCAAGATTTGCTTGATAAGGTCTTCATTAGACCTAGTGTCTCGCCTTGGGGTGCGCCCGTGTTGTTTGTGAAGAAGAAGGATGGGTTGATGAGGATGTGCATAGATTATCGGCAGTTGAACAAAGTCACCATCAAGAACAAGTATCCATTGCCGATGATTGGTGACTTATTTGATCAGCTTCAGGGTGCCAAGGTTTTTTCAAAGATCGATTTAAGGTCGGGCTACCATCAGTTGAGGATTAGGGCATCCAGTGTCCCTAAGACAGCTTTTCGAACTCGGTATGGGCATTATGAGTTTCTTGTAATATCAGTTGACAAATGCCCCAGCAACATTCATGGATTTGATGAACCGGGTGTTCAAGCCCTATTTTGATTCCTTTGTGATTATTTTTATTGATGATATCTTGATCTACTCCTACATTCGAGAGGAGCATGAGCAACATCTACGAGTCGTTCTTCACACTTTGAGAGACAGCCAGTTATATGCTAAGTTGTCAAAATGCGAGTTTTGGTTGGGTTCAATTGCCTTCTTGGGTCACGTTGTATCAGCAGAGGGTATTCAGTTGGATCCTAAGAAGACTGAGGCAGTCAAGAATTGGCCTAGACCCAAATCAGCTTCAGAGATCCGGAGTTTCTTGGGATTGGCGGGTTATTACCGTCGGTTTGTGGAGGGGTTCTCATTTATAGCAGCCTCGTTGACCAGATTGACCCAGAAGGGTGCCCCGCTCAGATGGTCAGACGAGTGTGAGGCGAGCTTCCAGAAGCCCAAGACAGCTTTGACTACGGCACCGGTATTGGCGTTACCCACAAATTCAGGATCTTATACGGTATATTGCGATGCATCCTGAGTTGGACTTGGTGCGGTATTGTGCAGGATGGCAAGGTGATTGCATATGCTTCGCGACATCTAAAGGTTCACGAGAAGAATTACCCTGTTCATGATCTAGAGCTGGCAGCCACTGTTCACGCGCTGAAGATTTGGAGGCACTATCTTTACAGTGTTCCGTGCGAGGTATTCACGGATCATTAGAGTTTGTAGTACTTTTCAAGCAGAAAGAGCTCAATTTGAGGCAAAGGAGATGGTTGGAGCTATTGAAAGACTATGATATCACCATCTTGTATCATCCCGGGAAGGACAATGTGGTGGCCGATGCTTTGAGTAGGAAGTCAGCTAGTATGGGCAGCCTTGCGTACATTCCAGTTGGTGAGAGACCGCTTGCATTAGATGTTCAGGCTTTGGCCAATCAGTTCGTGAGGTTGGATGTTTCTGAGCCCAGTCGTTTCTAGCTTGTACGGTCGCTCGGTCTTCATTGTTTGAGTGCATCAGGGAGCGGCAGTATAATGACCCTCATTTGCTTATCCTTAGGGACACAGTGCTACACGGAGATGCCAAGCAGGTCGGTTGGAGATGATGGAGTTTTGAGGATGCAGGGTCGGGTTTGCGTGCCTAATGTGGATGGGCTCCGTGAGTTGATTCTAAAGGAGGCCCACAGTTCCGGTATTCTATTCATCCGGCCGCCGCCAAGATGTATCAGGATTTGCGGCAGCATTATTGGTGGAGGAGGATGAAGAAGGATATAGTTGTATATGTAGCTCGATGTCTAAATTGTTAGCAAGTAAAGTAAGAGCATCAGAGACCTAGTGGTTTGCTTCAGAAGATAGAGATTCCTGAGTGGAAGTGGGAACATATCACTATGGATTTCATTGTTGGACTCTCATAGACTCAGAGGAAGTTTGATGTAGTATTGGTTGTTTTGGATAGACTGACCAAGTCAACGCACTTCATTCCGGTTGCAGTTTCATATTCTTCAGAGCGATTGGCAGAGATTTACATCCATGAGATAGTCCGCCTTCATGGTGTGCCCGTGTCTATCATTTCGGATCGAGGTACGCAATTCACCTCACATATCTAGAGGGCAGTGCAGCGTGAGTTGGGCACGCTGGTCAAGCTGAGCACAACGTTTCATCCTTAGACGGACGGACAGTTCAAGCGTACTATTCAGATCTTAGAGGATATGCTCTGCATCTGTGTTATTGACTTCGGAGGTTCTTGGAATCAGTTCTTGCCGTTAGTGGAGTTTGCCTACAACAACATCTATCGGTCGAGCATTCAGATGGCCCCCTATGAGGCATTATATGGTAGATGGTGTCGGTCGCCTGTTGGATGGTTTGAGCCGGGGAAAGCTCGGTTATTGGGTACTGATTTGGTACAGGATACCTTGGATAAGGCTAAAATCATTCAGGATAGACTTCGCGCAGCTCAATCCAGGTAGAAGAGTTATGCCGACCGTAAGGTCTGTGATGTTGCATTATGGTCGGAGAGCGAGTGTTACTCTGTGTGTCACCCATGAAGGGTGTAATGAGGTTTGGAAAGTAGGACAAGTTGAGCCCTAGGTACATCGGGCCTTTTGAGATTCTTGATCGAGTGGGAGAGGTGGCTTACAAACTTGCGTTGCCACCCGGTTTATCAACGGTCCATCCAATATATCATGTGTCCATGTTTCAGAAGTATCATGGCGGTCCATCTCACGTGTTAGACTTCAGCACTATCCAGCTGGAAAAGGATTTGACCTACGAGGAGGAGCCGGTAGCCATCTAGACCGGCAGGTTCGTCATTTGAGATCGAAGAGTTATCCTTCAGTTCGAGTTTAATGGAGAGGTCAGCCTGTTGAGGCAGCTACCTGGGGGTCCGAGTCTGATATGCAGAGTAGATATCCCCACCTTTTTCCCAGCTCAGGTACTTTTCTATGTCCGTTCGAGGACGAACGATTGTTTTAGAGGTGCAAAATATGATGACCCGATAAGTCATCTGATGATTTAAAACCAAATTATGTATTTTGAGGCCTTTAAAAACCTCATTTTATCCCTCCTCAATTTGCGTGCGCAGTCCGGGCGTGTTTCCGGAAAGCTTTTATGTTGAAAGTTGATGAAAATAATAATTTTTGCCTTTAAAAGTTGATTGAATTGACTTCGATCAACATTTTGAGTAAACGAACCCGGACTCATATTTTGACAGTCCCGCTGGGTCCGTATTAAAATATGGGACCTGGGCGTATGCCCGGAATCGGAATCGGAGGTCTCTAGTCCGAGTTATGAATTTTTGTTCAAAATTGTAAGTTTGAAAATTTAATGGTTTTTAAGAAATTATCAATGTTTGATCTTGTTGTTATCAGGTATGTATTTTTGGTTCCGGAGCCCGATGCAGGTTCAATATAATATTTAAGTCATGTATGTGAAATTTGGTGAGAAACGGAGTTGGTTGACGTGATTCGGACGTCCGGTTGAGAAAATAGAAATTTCAAAGTGTTCTTGAGAATTTCATTTGATTTTGTGCTAAATTCGTAGTTCTAAGTGTTATTTTGGCGATTTGATCGCACAAGCAAGTTCGTATGATTGTTTAAGACTTGTGTGCGTGTTTGGTTTGGAGCCCCGAGGGCTCGGGTGGGATAGGCTACGGAGTGGTTTGAACTTGGAAAAATTTGCTGGGGTAACTGATCTTGTTGCAGGCCTCTGATCTCGCATTTGTGAGATCAGGCATCGCAATTGCGAACTCTGCGGGTTCCGCATTTTCGAGCTTCTCATCGCAAATGGAAAGTGTAGCTGGGCCAGGCAGTCCTCACAATTTCGATGCCTTCTTCGCATTTGCGAAGTAAAGATGGGAGGGGCAGTGATCTCAAATGCGATCTTTTAGTCGCATTTGCGGGGATTCAAGTTCGCAATTGCGAACTTATCTACGCAATTGCGAAAGCAACAGATGTGTGAAGGACCTCGCATTTGCGATGGTCCCTTCGCGTTTGCCAGCTTCGCATTTTCGAAGCTCAGGTGGTAAATGCGACATCCGCATCTGTGTAAAAGATGACTTAGACGGGATTTTTGATTCATTTCCCAAATTTTCAAACCCTAAACCACAAGAGGCGATTCTCCAAAGAAATTTTCTTTCTCAAATCATTGGTAAGTGATCTTAGACTAATTTCTTTCAATCTTTCACTATTTTTTCATAAGATTCAACCAAAAATCTAAGGTTTTCATGGTGAAATTGGGGGGTTTTGGGTAGAAACTAGGGATTTCAAAATTTGGGGAATTAGACCTCATTGAGTTCGAATTTCAAAATCAATTATATATCTGGGCTCGGGGGTGAATGGGTAATCGGGTTTTGGTCCGAATTTCGGGTTTGGACCAAGCGGGCCCGGGTGTTGACTTTTATTAACTTTTTTAAAATGGCCTAAATTGAATTCCTTGCCATCGCGGGTAGTTCCTAAGGCTTAATTGAATTGTTTGGTTGGTAATTTGCTAGATTCTATTGGTCCCAAGGCTTGTGTGAGGGGAAAAGCGTGATTGAGCTTTGAGTTTGGCCGTTGGAGCGAGGTAAGTGTCGTGGTTAACCTTGGCTTGAGTGATTAGATATTAATTGACTATATGCTACGTGTTTGGATGTTGAGTACAACGTATATGTGAGGTGACGAGTACCTATGCGTTGTTGTCGAGTCATAGCATGTGAGTGAGTCTTGTTCTTGTAAATGTTGTATTCCTTGATCACATTGTCCCTATTTGGACTAGCTATTCGATGTGTTGAGCAATTTCTTATCATGTTTTACTGAATTTGGTATTGATTGAGTATTGACGCAAAGTTGAGGTTGGTATTGTGGAACTAAGTGTTGAGGTAAGATTTGTTCTTGATATCCCTATCTCCCGTTGTCATTGTTCATTGTTTGGGTGAGGGAGAGTGTTAAAGCACGAAGGGTGATGCCATGCAATGTTTTGAAAGTGAGTGATAAAGCACGAAGGGTGATGGCGTGCACGTTTCTACTATTTATTATGGTGAGGTTGAGTGTAAAAGCACGAAGGGTGATGCCGTGCACGTTTCTATTTATTATGGTGAGGTTGAGTGTAAAAGCGCGAAGGGTGATGCCGTGCACATTTCTATTATTTTATCTGGTGAGGTTGAGAGTAAAAGCACGAAGGGTGATGCCGTGCACTTTCTTTTACTGTGTTTATCCGTTTCTATCTGTTTAAGGTATATTGAATGTTCATGTTCTCAGTTCCGTTGTAATTCTTTGTCTTGTAATCCCCTCAGCATGCCCCCTTCCCAATACTTCTTGCCTTGTTTCATTAGTTGCCGTTATTAGTGTATATGTATTGATAAATTGCACAGGTTTGTTTGGGAGTGTCTTGTCTTAGCCTCGTCACTACTTCGCCGAGGTTAAACTCGACACTTACCAGTACATGGATCGGTTGTACTGATACTGCCTCTGCACTTTTTGTGCAGATTTCGGTACTGGACCGTGTTGACCCGAGTTGAGCTGCTGACTTCAATCCCACAGGAGACCCAAGGTAGATCTGTCGGTGTTCGCAGACCCTGGAGTCCCCTTCCAGTTATTTTAGTTTAACGTTTCTTTTAACTCGAAAACAGTTGTACTTTCCTTTAGCCCGTTATTTGTAGTGACTCTTAGAAGTTCGTGAATTGTGACACCAGATTCTGGGTAGTTGTGTATAATTACTTGGGTTATTACAATAATTCTGCTCTCCTTTAATCTGTTACGGTTTAGTTGTTGTTATTTACTGAATTGTTTAAGAGTTAGCGTGATAGTCTCTAATTGTTGCCTTGCCTAGCAACTGAAAAATTAGGCGCCATCACGGTCCCGACGGTGGAAAATTCGGGTCGTGACAACATCACATCATCGTAGTAGTTTATTCACATTAATTATTTTTTATACAAAAGAAATCAAGATCTCATGGTATCTTAGAGTAGCTAATGTGTCACTTATAAATCATTTTAAATGACTTTATTTAGAGGACCAAATTGATATTCTCATTGCTCAAATAAAACTAGTTATGCCATATTTGAATAAATATAAGGCAGAAATATTAAGATCTCACAAGATTATGAACAACTACCCATACCATATCATCATCAATAAATATTTTAAGAGAGCAATATTTTAATTAAAAGATGGGTAAATATTCTTAAAGAAGTAGAATATATCCAGTTGATGTGACACACAAAAGATGAGAAACATAAGCAAGGTAGATGATTTTTATTCTTTATATTTGTCTATTATAAGACAACTTACTATCATTTTCACTAGATCAACTTAATATAATAAAAATTATCATTTTAAAGACTAATGAAAAATTAGTGCAACATGAGCCTTTCCATCATTTAAAAAAATAAAATTCACAGAAACTTAAGAGAGTCACTTTTTTTCGCTCTTATATGTATCAATTTGATGCCAAAGTTCTGCCTATTATATTCTCACGAGAATAAGCAGAAAAGAATAAAAAACTTAGCAGATATTAAACCAATTATGCGTACCTGATATACGTAAATATTATGTCTTACACAAACATATCAAGTGTAGAAGAAGTCATTAGGGATGGGCATCGGTCGGTTCGGTTCGGTTATGAATATTATCGGTTTTGCCTATCGGTTATCGGTTTACAAATATTATAACCCGATAATCAAACCGATAAGATATTGGCTATCGGTTATCGGTTAATCGGTTATCGATCATTATCGGTTCGGTTATCGGTTTACCCGATAAGATAAAACAACTAAAACAGTTTCGCAATGTATAAAACAGTTTCGGTATAAAACTATTTTGCTAAAACAGTTTTATAAGATTTTAAGAACTGTTTTGCTAAACTCTTTTCAGAACTGTTCTATTTCACAAGAATTTAAATTTACTGCAACATCCAATAAAGTAAACACTAACCAAAGTTTCTATCTTTAATTCTTTAACCCAAAAAATATAAACAAAAATCCCAATATCAGTCAATGACGAAAAAATAGAATATCAATCATATTTTCACTTCGACACTTTTTGCAAATACAAGGGATCTAAATGAATAACAAATACAAGTGTCAGCCACGATGCACATGTTTAATGATGCAATTTTTGTAAATGTCAAAAGAAAAAGTGAGAAGTTGAGTCGCTACCCTTCAGCTTTCAAACAAACTAAGAAAAATCCAGAGCCAGAATGCTTTCAAACAAACTAAGAAAAAGATGAAGATGAAGCAACTAAAAAAACTTACACGAAGAATCAAGATGAAGCTGAAGAATGCGGCTGAGAAATGCGACTGAAGAGTGAAGAAGATGCGATTGAAGAATCTGATGGATCTGAGAAATGAAGTGAAGATGCGACTAAAGAGTGAAAGAAAGAAGCTGAGAAATGCGACTGACGCCGGCCTGAGTCTTGACGGGCTGACTGGTGAGGGCGTGGTGCGACTGACGCCGGCCTAAGTCTTGACGGGCTGACTGGTTAGGGCGTGAGGCGGAGAAACTAAGAAAGAATAGGGAAATCAAAGAGTGAACTATGAAGTATGAATTATGAAACCCTAGTATGTATATACTTAAGGGTAAACTAGTAAATTAGTCAATCCTTATTGGTTATCGGTTTTACCCAATAACAGAATTGCCAAACCGAGCCCGAACCGATAACCCAATAAAAAAAAATTTAACCCATTACCGAACTGTTAACCCAATAACCCAATAAATAATTAACGGCTCGGGGTATCGGTTTTACCCGGTATGCCCACCCCTAGAAGTCATTGTCTTTTAAGGTATAGTACCATCTTTAGAATCCACTTGAATGCTCATTGACTTGGAGTAATATTTCGTAGCTCACAAAAATAATTTGAACAGGGAGTGATATTCTCCATAAGACCACTGTGCAGACTTGAAGTATAGGTCCCATTTTCAAAAATAACTTGGACAACGTCAAACTTTATTCTCCATAATAAAATAGTGTAAATATCCTTAAGATTGTTGAAAAAACATTAGATGATTATGGAGAATAAAAGATTTAGCTTGAGGCGTGTCAAAGACACTGTCCTTTAGGATATTTCGCCCACGCTGTGATAAATAAAATTAGGCGTATCCCCCAGGATTCAACAAGCTCTTCTAGTATAATTAAGAGTACAAACAACAAAGATTAAACAAAATAAATACAGCACAATAGAAGAAAATTAGAAGGAAATTTTTTACTTTTTTCTTCACACACTCAAAATGAACACAAACATATTCATATATATAATCCAAAGTTGGACATCTATACGTTAAATAAAGAAACGTTATATAACAATGAAAGCAATTAAGCCAAAACGTTTCAAACACCAAATTCATTATTGATAATAGGTGAATTTGACTATAATCACGCACCAAATAATCACCTTCTTGTGAACTTTTAATGTGGAAAAATGACAACAAAATGCTCTTATTAGTGCTTTTCATGATTTGCAGGTGATATAGGTGTAAGGAAGGCTAAGGAGCGGTTTTGGAGTCAACTATTGATGAAAAAAGGCCAATTGTTGAATTTCCCAAGTATCCCATTCAAAACAGGCCAAAATTTCCGGGTACAAGTTCCACCGCGGTTCTACCGCGACCGCGGTGAAACCGCGGTGGAAGACAGTTTCTGAAAGTTGAAGATTCCGCGAGGGCGTTTGGCCGCGGTTCTACCGCCCACCGCGGTAGAAACAGTAAACTTCAGGGACTTAAGTGTAAAACACGGGATTTTTAGACCAAAACCCTATTTAAAACACTAGACTTCGCCCAAGAGAGGCGTGTATTGATTTTTTAGGTTTCTTAGCAAGGAATACAAATGGGAGCAAGTACTCTAAACATCTTTCTTCCTTTCTTTTGATTTTTATGATGAATTCAAGTGTAGTTTATTCTCCCATATCTATGAGTAGCTAAATTCCTTGTCTAAGGCTTCGATGGAACTATTGGGTGATGAACTTCTTGTTTATGTGAATACAAATTGCTAGTTTAATCTTTATTTGTTCAACTTCGTGTTCGTTGTAGTTAATTGACAGGATCCTCAATTAGCTGTACCTATTTAGTGTGCATAACTTGGAAAAGAGTGCATATTTAGGGTATTGTTGAACAACACCACTCCTAGATTATTAGAGGAATCTATAATTGCGGGTTTAAAGGCGGGATTAGGAATAACGAAGTCTTGGGTGCAATCTAAATTGAACTGTGATTAAATAAAGCAAGTTAGTGTATCTCGGGAGAGTGCAATAGTAGATTACTGTGATTACTCGGGAGAGATTTGCGGTAAGATTAGCGTTCATGATTGATAGAGATGTGTGGGTAAATTTGTATGAGCATAAACAGAAGGGATTCCATCAATAGGGGAAATCATTGCCTTAGCTTTTCCTCATAATTGTTTACAACCTTATTAATTTAGTTTACAGCCATTTAGTTACTTGCAAGCTAGTTGTTAAAGAACACTCAACTGAGATTTGAATATTTGGGAAGCTGGTTCTGAAGAATTAGTGGGTCTGAAGATAGTGGTTGATAGGTTAACTCTCTGTGGATTCGACCCTGGGCGTAATACTCGGGTTATATTTGCAACGTCCGCAGAGTTCTTTTCTAGAAGGCATAGTTGGGCGTGATCAATTATCTTCAAAAGTCAAATTGATTTTGATAGCCATTAAAGGTTAGTAAAAATATTATATTCAAAGTTATTTAAATTTTCACTTATAGACATTAAAATGTATTCTATTGATGGGTATAATAAAGACTCATTAATATAATATTAAAAGAATAAATTTAGACACTAATTTGAATATTTCTTTTTGAGTTATCAAAATTATTTTTCTAACATGTGTTGGATCCATGTTCATTTCAAGAATTTAGTGAAGCATTCTTTTTTATAGGAAATTTTAGGTGGGGAATGTTAAATTTTCAAATGGGACTAAAGTAACTTTCAAGTTGAATGTTTTGGCTCCACAATAGTTTTAGTTGGAAAATTTTCAAAACACGTTTGAAATTTTGTTTGAAGGAAAGATGAATGCCATTTATCTGTTGGAAGAGTCAACATTACTGATTTGTTAATTATCCTAGATGTCTCTTCATATATTCTATAAAGCAAATAAATTGCATTCACATTTGGTAAAAATATTGATAATATTGTTGACGGAGATGACACATAAATTGAGAAAATATTTAATAAGGGTAAAGTAATAAAAAAAGTTCTTTCTTAAGGGGCATGCACAAGAGAATAACTAGGGGTGAGCATAGTTTGGGCAAATCCGAAATCCGAATTTTTTGAATTTTTTGCTTGAATTTTCGGATTACAGATTGGATTTTAGATTTAATTTTTAAATTTCTTGAATTTCAGATTGGATATTGATTTGATACTTCGGATTTTTGGATATCCAAAAGTCCAAATTTTTTACACTTTATATGTCCATTATTCATATGCAAATAGTAATAAGTTTAATACCCTACCCACTAGATAGTATCTAATATATTCAATATTAATTACTAAATTACTGTCAAAATACTTTCTATTTGGACATGATTTTACTATTGCTACTTCTTATCGGCCGTATTAATGTCTCTGCTGTATTTTTTATATATAATAATTTCATTAATTGAATACTTTATTTGGAATTATGACAAGAATGAGGAACTTTTCAGGCAATTTAACATGAGTACTCCATTTGGATATTCATTTTTTGTAAAAAGTAGAAACTTCTCAACTTATACGCTCAAAACCAAAAATCCATAATATCCGAACCGATTAATCCGAAACTAAACTTAAAAAATCCGATCAAATCCGAGCTTATTTGGATTGGATTTAGATTGTCATTTCTTCAATCAGAAAATCGCAAATCCAAATCGAAATTTTCATATCCAATCCCACAACTGTCCGAACGCCCACTCTTAAGAATAACGACATATATTATGAGACGGAGGGAGTAGTTTGTTAACAACAAGACTACGATGACTTAAGTATAAACGAAAGTAATTTTAAGATACTTCGTATAATAGATATCTAAATTTGAATTTTGAACTACTCCCCTATTGAAAACCACTATTTTAAAAGGCGAGGGCGTGAGGCGAGGCGTTTTACTTAATATGGGGCGAGGCGAAAGCCTCGAGACACAGGGCGTAAGCCCTACGGATCTTTAATTTTTTAATTTATGAATTAAAAATATAGCATTATAACACAATAAAAATATAAACGGTACATTATAAGTTCAAAAAAACTAAAAAGAATTAAAGAAACTCATATAAAATAAATAATATAATATTGTTAAAGTTACTATGAAATAGAAATTAACTACAACCTCTTTACTTTCAAACAATTAAAATTATAATTTCTTGAAAAATATTATCAAACTGCATATTTTACCTCTTTAAAAGTAAATACTCAATAAATTTTATCAACGGTGTCTTTTAANTTGGTGTCAACCTTTTTGATGTCGCTCCTGCATTCTTAACTCCGAACGGCATGACTCTGTAGCAGTACGTTCCCTGGTGAGTGATAAAAGTAGTTTTCTCTTGGTCCTCTTCTTCCATTAAGATCTGTTTGTAACCCGAGTAGGCATCTAAGAAGCTTAGCAACTCGTTTCCCGTTGTTTCGTCGATGAGCTGGTCGATGTGCGGTAATGTAAAGGAATCTTTTGGGCATGCCTTGTTTAGGTATGTGAAATCAACGCACATCCACCACTTTCTATTTTTCTTCTTCACCATGACACATTGGCGACCCACTGGGGATACTTTGACTCTCGGACGGAGCCATAGGCGAGCAGCTTATCGACTTCTTCGCTGACTAAGTCATTGATTGCAGTGTTGAACTTTCTCCTCATTTGCCGCACAGGTGGGTAGAGGGGGTCAACATTCAGTTTGTGCGTGGCGATATCTTTTGGGATGCCGGCATATCTGAATGGGAGAAGGCAAACAAATCGGCACTGTCAGTTAAGAATTTATGGAATTTACCTGGTTCTGAGAGATTGTGCCCGATATAAGCCTTTTTCGTGCTGTTGTTGTTGTCCAGTTGGACGGGATCGAGGTCTTCTATGGTGGACTCGGAGGCCTTTATGATGTCGGGATCCTTGATAGCGTCTATCTGTACGTCGAGTTTGGTTCCCGACATCGCTGATTGCTATGCTTCCTCACTTGCTCCTTTTAGGTGTTGGGTATGTGCGCAATCCTGGGCGATGCGATATCACTCTTGTGCGGTGCGTTGTTCGCCTCGGATGCTGAATATCCCCCATGGAGTGGGAAACTTGATTACTTGATAGAGACTTGACGGGACTACTCGCATGGCGTGTATCCATGGGCGCCCTATGATAGCGTTGTAGGCTGTATCTTGATCTATGACGTGAAACGTCGTTTCCAAGGTGACTCCTCCGTCTAGGACGGGAAGCACTATCTCTCTAGAAGTTCGTTCGACTGCATTATTAAAACCCGTTAGTGTTATGCAATGCGGTATTATTTTATCGTCGAGTCTTATTTGTACGAGGACTCGAGGATGGATAATACACGCGCCGCTTCCGTCATCAACCATTATTCTTTTTACATCAGTATCGTAAACTTATAACAAAAGCATCGTAGTGAGGGAAAGACAAACCGTCGGTATCTGATTTATCGAAGATGATACTATCTTCGAGATCGTCATACTGTTCATGGGTGATCGACCGTTTGAGTTTGTGCGTAGTGGTGAACTTTACGTGGTTGACTGCTGTGTCGTCGCCTCCACCGATGATCATTTGTATTGTACGAGCGGGAGAAGGCGGTTTTGGGGGTCCTTGTGGTTGTTCGCGTCCGCGAGCTAAGTTAGCTCGTCCCCGGTCGCTCAGTAGTTCTTTCAGGTGTCCCTGATTTAGCATTCTTACTACCCCGCAGACCTATTAAATCCTCGATTTTATGACCCCTTTCCTGGTGGAATTCGCAGAGAACATTCGACTTCCGGGTGCTCAGGTCGGATTTCATCTTTTGCGGCCATTGCACCTTTGGACCAAGCTTCTCTAGTGCGTACACTATTTCTGAAGGAGAAAGACAAAAATTATAAGCAGATAAGAGAGGAGGCATACCTCTTTCGTTTCGGTGTGGCGCGGGATGTCGAGGTGGGACATCTGTGTGCCGTGAAGGAGTTGTGATGGGTGCCCTGATGTAGGGCTGATGTCTTTCTCGGCTGAGTCGGGGTAGCTGGTCCCTTCGACCGTCATTGCGACGATCTTTCCTTGCATTAGTTTGAACTGACGTCAGCTGCTGGATCGGACCATTGAGGTCGTCCTTGTCGGCCCTTACCTCGGCGCAATAGGCATTGTGAATTTCTTCCCAAGTGGTGGGAGGGTATTTCATGAGCCTGCTTAATAGCTTTCTGGTCGCTCTCGATCCACTCCTGTTTAACCCATTCTGGAAGGCTGCTACCGCCATCCCCTCTGACACATTTGGTAGGCTCATTCTCACCCTGTTGAATCGGGCTAGGAAGTCCCTGAGTCCCTCGTCGGGCGTCTGTCTAACGGCGAAAATGTCGTTTACCCTTGCTTCCGCCTTTTTAGCTCCTGCATGAGCGGTGACAAACTTGTCTGCCATTTCTTCGAATGTTGCTATTGATCGTGGTGGTAGTTTTGAGTACCAGGTTAGGGCTCCCCCTGTTAGGGTTTCTCCGATTTTTTCAGCAGCACCAATGGTACTTGTTCTTTCGAAAGATCGTTGCCCTTTACGGCTGTGACGTAGCGGATGATATGATCTTCTGGGTCTATAGTACCATCGTATATCTTCAGGTACGGTGGCATTTTGAAGGTTTTCGGAATGGCGTGGGAGGCTGCTTCTTCATTGTATGGTTGCTCGATAAATCGACCAACGTCCCGTTTTGGTAGCAACTTTGGGGCGCTTGGTATTTTACCGACCCTTTCTTGATGCTCCTTCATCTGGTCATGAAGCGCCTTATTCTCATTTTCCATTTCCTCCATCTTCTTTAGGATGGTTGCGAGTGCGTCATTACCTGTGTCAACAGTAGTATGAGTGTTACCTGTGCGGGGGGCATCTAGTTCGCCGGCGATTGTTGCGACATCTACGTGTGCAATGTCTCCATTCTCCCTTTGAGCGGGTTTATCAAGTATGCTGTTCAGAGTGTTTGTCAGCCACTCTTCCAGTAGTCTTTTTACGGCCGGCGGGGTCTTTCCTGTTGTAGACGTGGAGGCTTCCTTCTCGCGCGAAGCGGTTACGCTTTCATGCGGGGAGTTGAAGTGTCTCCCCTAGGTGTAGTGTTTGGTGTCACGTTTTCGTTATCTTCCATGCCGTCTTCGTTGATGGTGTTCAGGATGTTGGTTGTGACTCTTGCAATTGCTTTTAACCTTGCATCTCCTTTTCCTGCCATTGTTAGTTTATGCAAAGCTAGGAAGAGGTGACTATCCCTTTTTATGATCTAGATGAAACTAAAATCTTAACTAAAGAAATCCCCACAGACGACGCCAAATTGTTTGATCAAAGAATATCAAAACCTTTTTGATTAAATCAATTAATGATAATGAT
Source organism: Nicotiana attenuata (assembly GCF_001879085.1). Taxonomy (NCBI): domain Eukaryota; kingdom Viridiplantae; phylum Streptophyta; class Magnoliopsida; order Solanales; family Solanaceae; genus Nicotiana; species Nicotiana attenuata. The sequence goes on along the minus strand of NW_017672803.1, from coordinate 92,770 downwards.
GAGGTCAATCTTAGTTAAGCACAAGAAAATGTAGATCTAGCGATGGGAGAAGTAAATAAGATGAATGATGTGACTAGTATGCTGGAATCGAAGAAATGCTCATGAATGTGAAGACGTAAATGCACAATCAATCTGCATAGATACAACCGGCGTAGGGAAGGAATAACTATCAGATGATTGGGGAATCTTTAGACCTTTTCTATCTGATGTAATGATATATACTTTCTTGTTCTTGTAATCAATGAACCAGACTACTTTTGTATTCACTCTCAGATAATTTTTTTACAAAGTGCTCTTTGGTCTTTTTTTCTCCCCCTCTCTTTCTCTACTGACTCTTCCTATTTATAAGGGACAACCCCCCCTGAAACCCTAAAAAAGTACAACATGAAGAATATTCGAAAAGCATATCATTGTTGTCCCCTACTAAGCTTACACCATCGTAGACGTCGTGCATCAACTGACCGCCCTTGGTCGCTGCCTTTAACCACGACGACCATCAGATGCTACACCACGATAGCCTCGTTCCTCGTCGTACTCGGTAGTGGTCGTGGTTGCCGAATTTGGACCTATACACTTCTCTCCAATAATATTTAGACATACTATTCTTGTTAGTATTTGTTTTCTTTCTCAATGAATATAACATTTCAATTAAGATATAATCCCAACTTGTTTTAATTTTTCGCTAAAACGATCGCGAAGTTATATATTACCGTTGCAATTAGTAACACCAAGAGACCTAGTTATATATGATACAAGCTAATTATATATGATTTTTGACATATGCTAATCTAATCGCTTGCTGTAAAATCAGAGGGAAACAAATCAAGTAAAAGGATAATAAGATCATAAATGGAACCGGCACGTGAAGGGAATATTAAGTGAAAAAGACAAGAGTGATGAATGTTCTGTAAATATGTTGCTTATAATTCATCACTATATTTGTTTGCAAGAAAATTGATAAATAAATTGTTATTATAAGTAACTCGTTTATTTATTATCGAGTTTAAAATATTAAATTTTGTAACCTGAAAAATAAGATAAATTAACTATCTATAATTGATAGTGTAGATATATTAATAGCGCATGTATAATAATATCTCCACCCATTATCACACATTGACCAACTTATACATTGACATGGAATAATAATATAGTCACAACGTGTGAGGTTCTTCTTTCTTCATGTGTGTAATATAATTTTGTTTTGTATTTGGAATGTGAGGGTGACTGATGCTAGAGGAGGAAGCTTCCACACTCCTCACAACCACACCAAACTACATATAATGGGAAACTAACGTTGTTGTTGTTGTTCTACATTACATATATATATAATGATGATTAATCATTCGTGATGTTCAAACTAATTCTGATAACCACACCTTCATCTAGTGGCGGATCCAACACTACAATATTGGATTCATCTGATTCAAGTACTTTTGACATAGAACATAATATTTTTTGTGCAAAAGATCTACTAATATTGCAACAAATACTTATGGTAGATATAAATTCAATGGTTACGTTCAATGTTAAAAATCTTAAAAGTTAAACTTATAAATTTTAAATTCTGAATCTGTCTATATCCATTAGGCCGGCCCTATCACTCCCTCAACTGTAAACGTACGAACAGACCTTTGTACTCTCTCCTTTCCTTAGCTCTCCCCCACACGACACAACTTCCTCTCTTCTCTTTAATTCATTAATTTTGTGCTCTTCTTTCAGACTCAAAGCGCCATCAAAATTCATCTGCATGAAGTAGAGAAAAGTTATATCGTTGTCGGTCGTCAATGGCTCATTTTCTCTCAAACTCCAGGTTTCAATCCCTCTTCCTTTCTTATCTTAGTCTGAATTTGTTTCGAATCACTATTCTTGATAATGAATTGGCTACAATTATATTCGTGAACAGAAAGTTCACGTTGAAAACAGATAAATTAAATTCTTTGAGTTAGTTATAGGAACGGCGAAAATGATCATTAATATACGAAACCCTAGAAAGAAACCTTGTCACTGATCCCTAGGGTCTATTAAGGACCATGAATATCCCAGTGACTGAATTTTGAAAGAATATTTGTTCTACGAAAAGTAGTTGAAAAATTCTATTATTCAATTTGTTCAAACTAAGTACTTCTAATTACCTCAACAGTATTGCTCCCCTAAAATGTCAAAACATATACTTAATTTCCCGCAATAAATGTTGTTGTAGCTTGTCTGTTTTATTGAAATCGTTAGTCTTTAGGTTGATGCACAGTTTATTTTTAACCTATATATGCTATGGATAGGATAATGGTCTCGTCTTGAACAATGCTTATCTCAGACATTAATTTTTTTGGATGGAGTTTGGCCTTCTTCAAAGATATTATGCTTCACAAAAGATTTATATACTCCGAATATGTTTGTGGAAGAATTATATTCAACTGAAAATATAATGGTATATATGATAATGATTTCCTTTTAATGTAAATGTTAAAGATGGTACATTTATCATTAATTCGTCTACGTACCAAGATTGCATTTGTATGGTCTTTCTAAAGGCTGGTAGTCTTATATGATCATAATGAGACTTAGTACAAAGCTACAAGTTAACCACTTCTCAAAATTTTCAAGTAATCCACTCTTAAGTTTGGCCTTCATTTCCCCTCCTAATTTCTTAGTAAGAGAGAGTCCTATTGAATTGTAAACATTAAAATGCACCGAACGCCTTCCTCACCCCTGGGCAGTAATTGGATAGAGTATCCTCTTTTTATCTTCTTACTAGTCTTTTGTGAGTTTAACTTACATACACCGATAAGATAAAGAAATGCTTACACTATCAAGTCATCTAGACGATATCTATATGTAAAATGACATTTTGTAACCTTAAAATTGAAGTTGTAATTTTTAGAACAGGTATATGATCTGATAGTATAAGCATTTATATTTTTCTACACTATTGTATATAAGTTAAACTCGTACTGAACATAATTTTTCGTAGTTGGATCTATCAAGCAAAGAATAGCTTCAAATTATATGGCGTCACCCCCATTCATGATGTTTCTAATATGGCAAGTTCAGACATGAACGTATAGAATTTTTTTGATGTGGCTCTACTTTAACAAGTTAAATCAGCTGTGATTGTTTAACCAGTCAAGTTTATGTTTTGATTCAATAGATCCGCGATGAATGCACGAGTAAAAATGGACTTCATTACTTGTCCACTATTAGACGAAGTCATGAGTTTGTTATTATTGATGTTTTCAATTACGGAAAAAATTATTTGAGTTAGCTCATTCACTTAAGGTGAGTACGTTTGGGATCACACAAGTCATTTTTCAGGGGAAAAAAGTTTGTAATGAAGAAATTATTTTCTTGTGTTTGGGATGAAAAAAGTCATTCTCCAAGGAGAATATTTCCCATCAAAAGAAGAAGAATATTCACTTATGAGCATGAGTCATTTTCCTTATAATTATCATAACTTTGAACTTCAGACTACTTGTTTAACAAATACTTACTCATTATTAGTAAGATCTTTAATTTTAAAAAATTTCAGCAAAACACTATGATTAACTAATGTTATCTTTTACTTTTAATATCAGTATTTTCCTGAAGATATTTTCTATTCACCAACCAAACTCATGACAATAATTTCTATTGAAATTTTTCATGAAAAGGACTTTCGTCGTACCAAATACACTATCTTTTAAGGTCATAGAGATTTATATTTAAAAAAAGAATACCTTGTTTAAATAATCAAGGCAGTGAAATGTTTGGAAGATGAATGACGTAATTGTTATATATAATCCTGATTACATATAAGGTAGCTCGGAAGGAGGTGAGGAGGAGAGGGGAGGACAGCTGAGGAGGAGAGGAGAGGACAGGTAGGGAGCACATGTGAGGAGGAGAGGAGAGCGAGCAGGGAGAGGTCTAAGGTAGCTAGGAAGGAGGCTAAGTTGGCGGTCACGGCGGCTAAGACTGCGGCTTTTGGTCGTCTGTACGAGGAACTGGGAGACAAAGGCGGGGAGAAGAAGTTTTTCCGGCTGGCCAAGGCGAGAGAGAAAGGCTCGGGATTTGGACCAAATGAGGTGCATCAAAGGCGAGGACGGTAGAGTATTGATGGGAGAGGCCCAGATTAAGAGGAGATAACAGGCCTACTTTCATAAACTTCTGAATAAAGAAGGGGATCGGGATATTGTGCTAGGTGAATTGGAGCATTTCAAGAGTCACTTTGACTTTAGGTACTGTAGGCGTATCAAGGTTGAGGAGGTCGTGGGAGCTATGCGTAAGATGAGTAGGAGGAGAGCGACGGGGCCAGACGAAATTCCGGCAGAATTTTGGAGGTGTGTGGGAAGAGCGGGCTTGGAGTGGCTAACTGAGCTATTTAATGTTATTTTTAGGACGAAGAGGATGTCCGATGAGTGGAGGTGGAGTACGGCAGTTCCGTTATATAAGAACAAATGTGATATCCAGAGTTGTAACAACTATAGGGGTATCAAATTACTGAGTCATACCATGAAAGTTTAGGAGAGGGTGGCAGAAGTGAGGGTGAGGGGGACAATGTCTATGTCCGACAACCAGTTCGGGTTCATGCCGGGTCGTTTTATTACTGAGCTATCCACCTTATTAGGAGGTTGGTGGAGCAGTACATGGATAGAAAAAAGGATCTGCATATGGTGTTTATTGATCTGGAGAAAGCGTATGACAAGGTTCCTAAAGAGGTTCTCTAGAGATGCTTGGAGGCAAAAGGTGTGCCGGTTGCCTGTAAGACTCTGGTTAGGACAGTAAAGGGTGACTCGGAGCATTTTTCGATTGTCATGGGGTTACACCAAGGATCTGCGCTCAGTCCGTTCTTATTTGCCCTGGTGATGGATGCACTAACACACCATATTAAAAGGGAGGTGCCATGGTGTATGTTATTCACCGACGACATAGTTTTGATTGATGAGAGGCTGGAGGTTTGGAGACAGGACCTTGAGTCTAAGGGTTTCAGGATGAGCAGGACTAAGAAGGAGTACCTGGAGTGCAAGTTCAGCGCCGAGCCGAGGGAAGTAGGCATGGACGTGAGGCTTGAATCACACATCATCCCCAGTAGAGGTAGTTTCAAGTACCTTGGTCGGTTATCTAGGGGGATGGGGAGATCGACGATGATGTCACATACCTTTTTGGGGTGGGTGGATGAAGTGGAGGTTAGCATATGGAGTCTTGTATGACAAGAAAGTGCCACCGCTACTCAAATATAAGTTCTATAGAGCTAGCGGTGGTTAGATCGGTCACGGTGTATGGGGCTTAGTGTTGGCCAGTTAAGAACTCATATTTCCAGAAAATAAAAGTAGCAGAAATGAGGATGTTGAGGTGAATATGCGGGCACACTAGGATGGATAAGATTAGGAATGATGATATTCAGGAGAAGGTGGGCGTGGCTCCCATTGATGACAAGATGCGGGAAGCAAGGCTCAGATGGTTAGGGAACATACAGAGGAGAAGCCTAGATGCACCGGTGAGGAGGTGTGAGCGACTGGCTTTGGCCTGGAGGGCACGGGAAGAGGTAGAGGGCGGCCTAAGAAGTATTGGGGAGAGGTGATCAGACAGGACAATGCATGGCTTTAGATTTTCGAGGACATGGCCCTTGATAGGAAGCTGTGGAGATCGAGTATTAGGGTTGTAGTGTAGGAGGTAGTTGCGCCTATTTCTACTTCGTAACTATGTGAGGTTAGTCTGATAGAATTTCTGTCTTAGACTGCTAGTGGTTAATGTTGTGTTCTCACTACTCTTTCATTTTTCATAGTGCCGGTTCTATTTACTGGTTATTGCTATTGCTTTTCATCTATTTTCTTATTCTTATGATGCTGTTATTATTCCTTTGGTTTCTGTTGATGGTACTGATCAACATTGTCTCCTTTCTTTTTTCGTCTTCTTGAGCCGAGGGTCTTTCGGAAACAGCCTCTCTATTCCCTCGGGGTAGGGGTAAGGTCTACGTACACACTAACCTCCTCAAACCCCACTAGTGGAATTTTATTAGGTCGTTGTTGTTGTCGTTGTAATCCTGATTACTAGGAAAATTTTAAGAATGAGTACCACAATACCTGCCTGCCTAAGATCATTGGTTTTCCGTACCACTGTTTTAAAAGGCGAGGGCGTGAGGCGAGGCGTTTTACTTAATATGGGGCGAGGCGAAAGCCTCGAGACATAGGGCGTAAGCCGTACGGATCTTTAATTTTTTAATTTATGAATTAAAAATATAGCATTATAACACAATAAAAATATAAACGGTACATTATAAGTTCAAAAAAACTAAAAAGAATTAAAGAAACTCATATAAAATAAAATTTTTAGCATGTTTTAGAAGTCTAAATAATATAATATTGTTAAAGTTACTATGAAATAGAAATTAACTACAACCTCTTTACTTTCAAACAATTAAAATTATAATTTCTTGAAAAATATTATCAAACTGCATATTTTACCTCTTTAAAAGTAAATACTCAATAAATTTTGTCAACGGTGTCATTTAAAATATTACTCCTTCATGAGTAAAGATAGAATAATTTTTAAATAGTAAAATAAGAAATATATGATAATTTTGAGAGATATAGAACTAAGACGTGAAGATCTATCAAATAAAGATACAAATTTTGGCTATCTATTTTTCGAAGAAATATTCAAATGATATTCACCTTCACGATGTTCTCAATTAGTAAATATGCAATACTATAGTTCGTCATTTGATTTATTTATAATTTTTATATTTCTATAGATAAAAAGAACTTTAATTATTCATTTGTTAAAGAATTTTGAGAGTCAACAGTGCAAATTAGTGAATTCAACCCATGATTTGCATAGGGACTGTTGGGCGAGTCCCGAGCGTTAGGCGTGTTTAGCTCGCACAATTGGGCGTTTGGGGGCGTAAGCCTCGCAGAACTAAGCCCCACACATGAGTCTCAAGGCGTTTTAACAGTGTCCCGCTCCGGGACGAGCCCCGAGGCGAGCCCCAAAAAAGCCTTTTAAAACACTGCTGAAAACTATACAAATAATATAATTATAGGAAATTCTTGTTTTTAATGAAAAAAGAAAAAAAAAGAGAGATTCTTGTACATTACATTAAAAGAAAGGAAAAATGAAAAGGAAAATAAATAAATATCAGAAATCCCTCGTGGAGACATCAAGAAAACAATACCCTTTTTTTCTATACTACAATATTCCTTCATCTCTCTCAATCTGAATCTCTCCTCTCTTCTCTGGACCAACATTCCCAACCCCACCATCACTTGAAAATCTAGCAATTATTTCTTTAATTTCCCTTCATTCTTTTTTTTTCCTCCTAAAATCTAACAGTAGTATGATGATTCAGAGAAGCAACACCTTATTTCTGGTCCTAATTTTGGGGTTTATATCGACCCAAGTGGAATCCCTTCGATTTGAATTGCAATCTGGTCAGACTAAATGCATAGCTGAAGATATCAAAAGCCATGCTATGACTGTAGGCAAATACCATATTGTTAACCCCAATGAAGGCTATCCTTTGCCTGATACTCACAAAGTTACAGTCAGGGTATTTTTTTTTTCTTGATACTATTTTTCTATTGATTTATGTGCTATTTAAGTAAATGGGGTTTCATTATTTTATCTGCTTATGTTAAAGTTTGATTCTTTTTGTGAATGGTTTGTGCTTGTTGGATGTTTTGGTTAGGACTGTGAATTTTATGCTGGAGTTGTAAAGATTCAATTTTATTGATTTATGTGCTATTTAAGCAAATGGGGTGTCCTTATTTTATCTGCTTATGTTAAAGTTTGATTCTTTTTGTGAATTGTGAATGGTTTGTGCATGTTAGATGTTTTGGTTAGAACTGTGAATTTTATGCTGGAGTAGTAAAGATTCAAATTTATTGATTTATTTGCTATTTAAGCAAAAGGGTCTTATTTATTTGATCTTATTATGTTGAAATTTGAGTCCTTTTGTGGATCTTTGGCTAACCAAGAATGGTCTGTAAATGTTGGATTTTTTGGTTAGAACTGTGAATTTTATATTGGAGATGTAAAAATTTAACTTCAATTGATTTATTTTTTTATTTATGCAAATGGTTCTTCTTTTTTTGATCCTTTTATGGTAAAAAAATTGAGCTTTCGGTCAATTTTTGGGTTACCAAGAGTGGTTTGTACATGTTAGATGTTTTAGTTACAACTGTGAATTGGAGTTGTAACGATTCAATTTTGAATTTACCAATCAATCAACTGTGCTTCAATCTCTGTATGTTTCGGTCTATACTGGCCCATTTCACTCCAATACCCGTGAAAGCTTGAGTTGTTAAGGTATTAGTAAAAAATCTATTTGATTGATTATTTTGTTCAAATGAATATGCTTCTTCTGGTTTTGATGAAGATAAACTAATAACTGATATGTGCAATTTAGGTGACATCAACATATGGAAATACTTATCACCAATCCGACAATGTTGCTGAAGGGAATTTTGCTTTTGAGACTGCGGAAGCTGGGGATTATATGACTTGCTTCTTTGCTGCTGATCACAAACCCCCTGTAACTGTTACGCTCGATTTTGACTGGAAGACTGGTTTTGCTGCTAAGGATTGGACAAATGTTGCCAAGAAAGGCTCTGTTGAAGTAAGCCCAATTCGTCTTTTATCTACCTGCTAATGTATCTCAATTCCACATATACTTTTGTTGCATTTTCCTAGACGATATGGCAGTTTGTACTCATCCTTAGGTTTAATGAGAAATAGCCTTAGACTGGAACAGTATAGCTCATAAGCATCCATTGTGCATGATAGAGCGTTCTACAAAAATGAGAAGTCTCATAGACTACATCATTAGTTCAAGCCAACCATTTGATTTTGTCACTTTTCCTTATTTTAACCTTTCCATGAGAAGAAACAATGAAAATTAGGGGTGCTGTTTAGTTTGAAGTCTTTCGATTTTTTGATAGATAAGGTATTGTATAGCTGATTCCAACTAATTTAGAATTAAGAATAGTTGTTATATACCAGAATTTGGGAACGTCTTATATACTTTCAGTTCTGTGCTTGCACGGTGGTCATTGCCTCTGTTATCTTGCCTCTATTGCATACATGCGCTCGTTGCGGTCCTCATCCGCCATCTCCTTCGAGGAGTGATATTCAGTTGGTTACTGCATGTGGATCATAGCTTCCGGTATGTGGTCAAGAGTTCGAGCCCCTTTTTTGATTGAGAAAAAGAGAGTCTAGCCCTCTCACCCCGTTAGTGCCCTCAATATTGGAATCTCTACTAGATGAAACTCGTTTTAAAGAGAGTTTATCAACTGAATGAATGGCTTTAAAACGAATGGAATGCCAAAAAAAGTGCTAATAAATTTATCATTTCACATTTTAATCAAGGTATTAGTATACTGTGCATTTGTTTGCGCATATAATGAGATTCATGTTGCTGTATGCATGTAAGCATGAACTATAGGAGTTAGTGTCTACTGCTTTTGCTGGAGAATCTACTACAGCAAATGATGTTATAAGCACTTCTATTTTCCTCCTCGGGAATAGAATAGAAGGGAGAATAGGCTATAAACATTTTACCCTTGTAAAGGTGTGACTTGGATAAGGCGGATATTATTGGCAAATTTTTGTTAGTTTCAGTATAAGAATAAAAAGCCTACAAGGCCATTAGGCTCTTAGTAAATTTTATTTTAGTTGCAGGTCATTCTGTCATCAAAAGATGTAGTGAAATAAAACCACGTCACTAGAATTTTAATACGTTACAGCCCATGGCTCAATCGTCAAGAGAGGTAGATGAAAGGATGCATGCTTCCGAAAGTGTTATAGATTTAGTTCTTGGAATGCGTTTTTGTGTGTCAGAGAGAGGGAGTTGTAAGAACAAGCATTTCCTTCTTAGAGCATCATGAAGTAACTCATGCCTGACGTGTATTTTATGGTCTCATTATCTTCCTGTTTCTAATAATTGCTTCTTTCGGTTTATTTTATTTAAGAAAAAAGTAGTATTACTTTTGTATGAATGAGTTTTACATTTGGACAGATCCAAATGGAGAAAAGGAAAATAAACTCCTGCAAAATCAGATGCAACAAGTGTATGTTATATGTCTAACTGTTCAATGATAGCATACATGTAGATATAGAACATATTCATGGGCTGATTGTTGAGTGTTTGTTTTAGATTTGAGAGTGTATTTCTGGCAAGTGTGGCCATATACTTGGAATTTGCATTGTTTAAGACTTGACAAGTTATTTCTCACCAAAAAAAAAAAAATGAAAAATATAATAAAATTCATGGCATTCATTACGCTTTTCTATTTTTAATTACATTTTCACCACCTCGGTACGAGTCATGACAGGAAAATACTGTTTAGCTTAGATTTTCGTAGCTCTATGGACTTTGAAATCGTTGACTTTAGGCTTTAATTTGCTGGATAGTGGCATAATTCTTCTCAACCGACATAGAAGTTTTTGTCGCAAACCTTTTGTTTAGCTTGTCCTCTACAGCTGTACAGCATAATGCTGGTGGTGAATTATTATTCATTTATGGGCTATACTCATATTCTAAAGAACCAGATATTCTTCACCTGGATAGATGTTTGCGTTGAAGTATCACTACGGAAAGTGAATTCATTTGAAGCAGTCTTATGCTATATTCCACTTTCTAAGGTTTATATATTCACAATGCATAACAAATCTGAGATAAAAGGTTATGGGCTTGTGGATATGTCCATAACTTGTGAAATGCATATGGGTTTACTGTTACATTTTTGTGATGGCACATACTTCGTATCTGTTTGATTGCGTAAAGCTCCTCTTGCTCTTGATATAGCTTAACTAAGAATCTTTAGGACAGACATTTGGTATTGGCTTGTATCTTTCATTTAGACGCAGTAAAAGTGATTTGTAGTTTAGTTCTTCTGTTATAATACAAGAATAAGAAGATTGTTGCAGAAACTTTTGCTCACATTAGAAATTTTCAGTTGTTCTAGTTTATGTTGCTCAACTCTTCAAAGATGTTGCCGGGTGCGTATTGGCTCTTCCAAAAGTAATGCATCTTTGAAGGATCCGATACGGATGCGGCAACATTTCTGGATAGTCCGAGCAAGATAGGTTCTATTAACTTTGTTCTTGAGACGAAGAGGCTTCTGAGTTCTGAAGGTAGGAATTAAAGAAGAATAGGAGAATTGTGGGGAAGAGAGAGCGTCTTATTTGTTGACAATGAATTTCATCATTGCACCTTTTGGAGTTTTGAGTTGAGACTAATGTAATGCTCTTTCATCTTGTCATCTTATTAGGTAATGGAATTTGAACTAAAGAAGATGTATGAAAATGTTCAAGCCATCCATGATGAGATGTTTTTTCTCCGTGAAAGGTGAGTTTATCTTTCGATAACAATCCTCATGAACATATTATTTAAAGCAATGTTGTTACAATTAACTACAATTTTTCATGAACATAAGCTTGATAGTTTTCTCGCACGTTGTAGGGAAGCTGAAATGCAGGAACTGAACAGATCCACCAACTCCAAAATGGCTTGGATGACTGGCTTGTCAATCTTAATATGTTTATCAGTGGCAGGGTTGCAGTTGTGGCATTTGAAGACCTTTTTCGAAAAGAAAAAGCTTATCTAATACTGTTCTGATAGCTTTATAGTACTCCATGTATGTGTAGAATTTTCCATAGATTACAGTCGAAGAGGGAATACAATGTTTTGAGTTAATTGTGATAGAGAGATCTTGGATTTTCAATTAAGTTGGCACTGCCCATGCTCGTGTTTAAGAATTTATTACTTAGATCTGTCTCATTTTATGTGACACTTACCTTTTGTCTGTCGAAGAGAGTAGCACATGTCTTCATTTAAAAACATAATTTTAAACTTTTCATTTTATCGTTGATGATCACAAGTTTAATTTTGTTTTTCCGTCTTAAACTTCATGCCCTCACTGCGAAATAAGAAAGAAATAAAAAATTGTATTTTCCTAGGTATCAAAAATGTAGTAAATAAAAGAAATCAAAAAATAAATAGTAAACACCGTCATATAAAATGGGACAGAGTGTAGTATTTGCTCTTCACCCTTTCCGCAGCTGCAGAATTGACAAATCTAATAGTTGGACTGGGAACAAAACATGCTTAGCAATAGAAGAAATACAGTAACTGTCAATGCAAGCAATTTATGAAGTAACTCTTTTCTCTAGAAGAATGAACGGGTGAATAGATAAATCAGTGAATTCTTTTTAACTTCTTCCCTCACAAGACATTTTTAGCTTTGCTTTGGACCAGTGATGTCTGTAACCTATAATAAAGTACTATGAATTTCCTACTAGAACCGTCTTGAGTTTTATCATTTAACCAAAGAGTAACAAAGGGCAAAAACAGAATACAGTTGCTACGTTCATTTTCAAGTACACAACTGGGAATTAAAAAAAAAATACTGATGAATTGAGGATAGAAAATCTGACAACCAGAACTAATAAATTTTGTTACAGGTCTATTGACCACACAGTTCTATTTGGGTATATTCGGGAAAATGAACAAATCTACAGCAACCATAGCTGGAACGTCGAGTGGAGAATAAGGAATTGGTACAGCAACAGTTTTTGCAGACCCTAGCCAGTTGATCCTATGCACAATCATACGAAAATATCAATCTCAAAAGCAAGTTTGATGGGAGAATTCAACTTAATATGTGGTCAAGTCTTGAATTCGATGTCATGAAGTGAAAATGTGCCAATGATGCTCTGAGGGTAAAGCTTCTTTAATTTTTTCAAGTCTTTTCAGAATCTCCAAAAATGAAGGTCTCTGGTTCATATCTGGTGCCCAACACTGCTCCACCAACCTGCAAAAATTTAGTTGAATTTAGCAAAACAAAGCCCTGACCACCATCTTTTTGCCTTGGCAAATAGTCAAAAGAAATAAACCTTGCAGTGCACATATGAAGCCTAAGGTCACAAGAGATCTAATAGATGCTTCTACACAATTGTCATATCAGTGTGGTTGGGTAAATAATAATAATAAAAAAACTAAAAACATGATCTCACACTGGTTTCTCCTTTTTATTCCAAAGCCCATCCAAAACACGTGGACCAAATTGATCTGGACATCTATATTTACCAAAGCCCACTCTGCAGATATTTGCGCACAGTTCCATCATCTCAATCTAAAATGATCTCTTCTCTAAACCATAGGATAATTTTCCCATGCTCTAGTGGCAAAGAAAGTTTGCTGATCAAGTCTAATAACAAAGAACTTTAACATGCTGCTTATGTTGCTTCAGTAGTTACTCTCCTTCATAGTTATTTTGTATTTTCTCTGCAGTTAGGATGCCTACAGCTCACTGAAAGAGGAACTTCACAACCCAAAAAAAAAAAAGAAAAGGGCAGCCCGGTGCACTAAGCTCCCGCTATGCGCGGGGTCCGGGGAAGGGCCAGACCACAAGGAACTTCACAGCAAGTAATCCATTATTCCACCCCTACCAGAATATTTATCATGCATTAGTACCTTTAAATGCTTTTAATACACCCAGCTACTGCACTGTGCTCCTGCGATATTATAGCTCATCTTCTAACTGTGCCACATTTGTCCATGTTGTAACCCCCACCCCATCCATTAATTTATTCATTGTGTCATACATAGCTAAAGATATATGCTTCAAAAGTGGGAGTATCTAGATCCAGTTTGCACTTACTCTTTCAATTCTGGGGTAAAACCTTTTGCCCTGAAAATAGGTCTGTGTCCTTCTGCCACGTACTTGGCTGCTTCATATGGTTCATAGTGGGATAATGGTGGATCACCTTCTAGCATCTGCACCAGTAGAAAATTCATTGACAAGTTATTTGTTTCATCAATCATGTTATACCTAATCCTAACAGGCAGAGCCCAAAAGTCAGAATTACCTCATATAAGATCATTGCGAAAGAGAACACGTCGACTTTCTTGTCATATTTCCGGTGCTTGAAAACTTCAGGGGCCATATAGCGATCTATTTTTCGATTATACAAAAAGATATCACAAATAAATAACACATTTGAAAGAATATGTCAATCATTCGAGGGAGAAATATGAAATTGTCACTTACAGCTCCCCGTCTCCCCCGTCATTTTATAAACATCATGGGAGTTCTGAACCCTGATTAGTTTGCTTAATCCAAAGTCTCCAACTTTCAAATGGTCTGCATTGGAGTTGACTAGAAGAACATTCCTAGAAACATTGACACATTCAGTACCAAAGCTAATTGAATCATAGCAATAAAAAGGTAGCATCATTCTCATTAAACAATATTATCCCCATAGGTGAATAGCAACATGTAACATATAGCAGAATCATGTTGAGAGAAAAACAGACCTGGGCTTTAGATCTCTGTGGATTATAACATTTGGCTCATTGTGAAGATAAGTCATGCCTCTGCCCACAGAAACATCAAACATTACATAAGTAAACTATGCATTGCAATTCCTTTTTTTAAATAAAACCAGGCATTGCAATCTTGGGCTAAAATGCCAGATAACAACAGCATTTCTCATAAAATGGTATGACGACGAAAATCACAGAAGCTATGCCACAGGTCAGAAAGAGCTAGTGAGAGTATAGTAACTTGTTCACGTCATCAGGACCATTTCCTGGATGCACTTTTTGCATTTCCCCAACAAAAAGTTCAAAAGACCAGCTAACTGTCAATAAGATGAGTTTTGAACAGAAGGTAAATCACAACAGACCGAGTGACATTTAGTCCATCAATCATGATGACCACATCAGTCGGGGCAGGTAGGCAACTCAAAACATAGCACATATGAGTTTCAAGAATCAGAAGACATCAAGAGAATTTTGAGTTTTTCAAGGAAAACGAAGTATGGAATGCTATATCCGACTACCTTGCTATATCCATAGCAAAATTGATTGCTGTCGATGGACTAAGAGCACCTTTTTCCTTGAGGTGCTGATGCAGATCACCCTACAACAAATATATGCATCAAATCAGCAAAGGTACTTCATAATATAAAGAGAATACTTCAATGTTCACTTCAAAATATAGGGAAAAAGGATAACCACATACCCCCCTTAAGTATTCAGTTATTAACATTAAAGGTTTTTTCTCGGTAACAGCTCCAAGAAATTGCACTATATTTGGATGACGGAGCTTCACCAACAAATTTACCTCATGCCTGAAATCCTGACTGCAAGAAAGGAATTAAATCAGGCAGAACCCATAAAATAGTAAAATATCAAAAATTAATCAACTGCAGAGGGTCTAAGTAACAGCCTACATCTAAAATTATATAAATCTGTATCAAGCTTAAAGAAAAACCATTGTGAATTGGGAATGTTGACAGCCTTAGGTAACATATGAAGCTTCTTGACCCACTTAATTTCGGGTCTGCTTACAATATTAGCAGAGTAAATAGAAACCTTATTCTTTGCAAATATGCTACTCCTATGACTGATTGACCATTAGAGGATGTGACTTGTTTGCAAAAGCAGCATCTTCTTGTTAATATAATTATTTTGGTCAAGGACATGGAAAGCTTTAAAGGTCAAAATATAACATAGGAGACCAAATAAGTTCCCATCCTACTTCCCCATCACTCCACCCCACAACCACCTCCCAAAAAAGAAAAAGAAAAACTGTGAAACTTGACAACAATAGCAGACAACAAAGATAGCACAACATATTTTGTTTTATTAAGGTAAGATTTAATGACAGCAAAAACATAACAAAATCATATATACAAGATATTGTAGTGCTAACCCCCCAAGGAAACTTACATCACCAATCGATCATCTGAAAGGTTTGGGAGGATGCGCTTAATAGCTACAGGTGTTCCGCGCCAGCAAGCTTTTAATATCTCACCAAAAGACCCCTATCAATATCAGCTTCCATATTAGATACATAAATAGCAACCTCACTGGTAAATCCTTGACCAGGATAAGAAGCAGATTAAACAATTAGAATCAAGCACGACAGTATAAAAAAATAGTTAAAAAGATAAACGGGTTGAAGCAAAATGGACAGCCAAGTTCGCACCAGAGACTGTCCTCTTTTTTCTTGTGGGTAGGCCCAGGAATATAATAGCTTCATATTAAGGTTAATAAAGGAAATAGAATCATCTCATCTATATATTATTAAAAGGAGAGGAAAAAGCCCTCTTCTTAAGCCAAGTGGCAACCTAGAAAAAAGCCACATGGCATAAGTAGTTAATAATTAGTTATTTAGTTAATACTTAGTTATTGGTTATTGTTTTTGAATTTAAATATCTATAAAATAATAACATAAATATTTTATAACAAAAAAAAAATTAAAGAAAAACTGTCCATTCAAATTGGAAAGTAGTTTCAAGTTGGAGTTTTTAAATTATTTTAAAATAAAAAATAAATAAAAAAACTTCCAATTTAAAATTTCATTGTTCTTTTTCAATAATTTTTGTTTTTCTTTTTTAAAAATAAAAAGTTTATTCATTCAGAAAATATTATTGAGAATAATAGATTGGCAGAATATATATCTTCTATTATATTATAAAAAGAAAGTAGCATACAAAAATTTAAATAAAGTAATATACTAATAAAACTTTCTATTAACAATGCAATAACACTAAGTATCGGATAATATAATAAAGAAAAATACAGAACAAAAAAGTTATTCGATGCCTATATAAGTCTCAGTCAGGGGCGGCTCAAACACATGTGTGGCCTAAAGCCAAAGTTTAATTGAGGCCTAAATTTTTAATTTTAAAAGAAATTTATGATGTATATCGAGATGCAAAGTTGTTAATAAATTTATTTTTTATAATCGATTTCCTCTAATAATTCCTTTTCAATTGATAATATAGCCAACCCATTTAATCTATCTTGAGACATTGTTAATCTTAGGTAAGTTTTTATCAATTATAATCTTGAAAAACTTCTTTTCTTCGAGGCAACTGTTATAGAAAAACTGTACTTTTGTATGAAAAGTACTAAACATTATTTTTTTAAATACCTATAAACCTATTATTTCTAAAAAAAATTGGGGGCCTAAGGCAAACGCCTTACTTGAAACAACGTTAGAGCCGGCCCTGGTCTCATTAATTTAATAGAGATTTTAATCATTAAATTTCAGATAATATTATTGAGAACAATAGGATATCTATATCTATATTTTAATAAAAGGAGAGGAAAAAGAACTCTCCTTAAGCTAAGTGGCAGCTTAGAAAAAAGTCACATGGCATAAGTAGTTAATAATTAGTTATTTAGTTAATAATTAATTATTGGTTATAGTTTTTGAATTTAAATATCTATAAAATAATAAAATAAAATATTTTATAATAAAAAACGAAAATTAAAAGAAAGCAGTAGACAAAAATATTAAACAAAGTAATATGCTAATAAAAATTTCTATTAACAATGTAAAAATACTAAACATTGGATAATAGAATAAAGAAAAATATAGAACAAAAAAGTTATTCAATGAATATATAAGTCCCCTTAATTTAATAGCGATTTTATTATTGAGTATATCACATTGACAAATAAGATGACAATTGAAATTTATTAAAGTAATACGATCTAATTTGTTCAAACAAGCCCGATCAAAATTTAATTTAATTAATATTGACCGCACATCGCGTGGGTACGACTGCTAGTACAGTTCTTAAACTATAGACAGAACATAAAATTACTAAGGGAAAGCGCCAGTCGGAAAACACCTCGGCTGACAGCCCCAAACACAAAAAATGGTCCGTCTTTCCTGATTATGAGGCACTTTCTAATTTGGAATGCAATGAAATGCTAAACACACTGCAGAACTAATTATATTCTATATAAGTATTCACATCTTTTTAATTAAAAAGCTTAACGCAGTTGAGTTTTTTCATTCGACAACACTCCACAGAACAAATATTAGCTTAGCCATCACAAACTCAGCTTCAATTACATGTTTTTGGATAAACCTGTTCAGAAAAGACGATCAGTCACAGAGGTAAAAAGCTTTTATTTAAAAAACACAAAAAAGAAGTGCAAGAGTAGCTATCTTTATACTAAGTTGCCAATTCATTTGAAAAGACACTGGATAAGGTTAAACAGACTTCAATTTAACCTCCAACAAGCTTATTAGCAGTCACTTCTAACATAGCAAAAGCAAATCATACCTTCCCAATGATTACAGAATTTGAGAAGTCCAGCTCAGCAGGATCAATCTCCCAGTCACACTTCTTTGGTAGAGGGGGTGGAACAGCCCTTGGTTCAAAAATGGCTTCCATTTTGCCCCTGTAGCATTATCTTAATAAATTAGAGGCTCTCAAAGACAAATCCTCTGAAGACATTATTTGCATATTCAGAAAAAATCAAGTAATTCTTAATTATTTTGTAAAGAAAATCTTGAAGTGGGCCAAGTGGCTGAACAAGACAAAGATAAGAAAGGTGTTCAATAACTTGGAAGATATGAATTGCACATCTTGCACAAGGCTGTTCAGTTATTTTCTTACTATAGTAGTAGCAACCAACAACCATTAGCTCTCGGCTCGTTGTTAAGGCGAAAGCACCAATCAGTTATTTGCAAAGTATAAGATTTTTGCCCAACTTAGGTAAATGATCTACTAAATCAAGCCATCAATCTACATATGGTCTGGGTCAACATCCAATAGCTGTCTCTTGCCTAGGTAATCAACAATCAACAAGATAGTTTGACTGAAATGGAGAATATATCATGACTGCATATATCAATCAACAATTATACTTAAAAAGAGAGCAAAACCAGGAAAAGATTCACTGTTTCTAAAGGTGAAAAACGTAGAAAAGCGTCAAGCTTTTGCTAGGAGTTTAAGCCAAAAATGTTAAAGATTGTGCTTATGAAGAATAGGGATGCAAATAGGGCAATGCGGGTGCGGGGCCGGTTACAGCCTATGCGGTGCGGTGCGGTGCGGTGCGCCCCGCCCCATTGCCATTCCGGATGAAGAAAGGCTAATGTCAATGACAACTTTTCGATAAAGTTAAAAACTTTTTGGATTTGGGAAAGTCTCGCGTATATGTAGAAGTTATACAAAAGAAAAGAGCTGAAATCTAGTTAAGTCTACTCAACAAGGCTAGAGCAAATGGGTGAAATTGAGTAGTTTTAAGTTTCTTACTTGTAGATTTATTGATTAGTTTTCTGATGCTAAGTTTCCAATTCCTGTTCCTAATTACTAACATTAACATATACTTCCATATGGAATCCTTTCTTTTTCCGTGTGGGATAAGTCTTCCATAACATTTGCTTAACAATTAATATATCACTTTGCTGGTTCTTTCTACTGTTCAGCAGCCCCTCTTCGCCATAGAAAAGCAATTCATTGCTACTTGTGCACCCTTAGAACCTTGGTGACTACACCAAAACCGCTAACTAGGAGAGGCATAGCGCCCAAATTATGCTGCACCTAGCTTTAGGACTGAACTGCAAATCAAGCATGGCCTCTAATAACAAGGGAAATTTAAGAACAAGATCAGTTAGTTAATAAACAACTCCGCTAAATCATCAACCACAGACCTGGATGGCAACAGAGGTAGGAGCCCAATAAATATGCTAGCTAATACATCTTTTAACCTAAGAACAAGTTGATGCATCAAATGCCGATAACTACAAGCTTTTTCAAATGGCAAATGACCATTACGAGATATTAGATATATCAAAAGGACAGGAGTGAAACTCACATAAGATAGTCCACCATATGTCTTTAACAATTCAATCATGCCATGTTTCTTAGCTCCTTCTGCATCGGCTAGAGGCTATCACAAACAATTGAAAACTTAGATAAAAACAGCAGATTAGTGAAACTGACTGAGTCAAGGATTGCACAGAAAAGTCAGTGTCACAACAGGCATATGGAAAAGATTCAAAATGTAGATGAACACACAAAACCAGAGAGATATGGATGGCATTCGATTCTCCTAGGAAAAGCGGATAACCAGCACTCTTTTAAATCACACTCTTAATTTTACATGCATTCATAAATGAACTATCAATTGGATCATCAATGCCTCTAAACAAGGTCAGTTACAGCTAACAATGTAAAAACTATTCCTACTAATTACAAAATAACATGATTGAACCAGCACCCAAGGATGTGGCCTAGTGATAAATGAAGTGGGCGAAAATATTGGAGACAAGAGCTCAAATCCTGCTAGGTGATATCTTCCCATCTGCCTGTGCTGGCGGGAAGTGCCAATGTCTGGTGGAATAGTCGAATCGGGGTAGCATTGAAACTTACCACAAGACATCATTTAATAGCTGAAGACTCAAATTCAAATTCCAAATTTTTGTTTCATTAAGAAGATAAAGTTTCAGTAAGATTCATGAGAAAATAGCAGCAGCTTTTTTATTACTAAGAAATCAACAGCTGTTATAATTGCTCCACAATCAGTAACAGGTAAAACAAATTACTGTAATACTACCAATTATCAGATTCATATATACACACACAACTAATACAAGTGTATACGCATAACATGTACTACGCAAAATTTACCAAAAATAAGCAAATGAACAAATCTTACCGTGTTTCTCCAACGATCCTGAGCGTTGACGTCGGCGCCATAATCGATCAAGCACTTCGCAACATCGATCCAGCCATGTAACGCCGCGACATGAAGCGGAGTGCGATTATCGTAATCCCTAGCTTGAACAAGCGTCCGATCTTCTTCTAGAAGCTTCCGAACGGCAGCTGCATCGTTATGGTGAGCGTGCCATAGAATTTGCGATGTTTTGCTTACTCTTGACTTCTCTTTCTTCTTCTCCGTTGACGCTGCTACCGATGCGACAGCTTCTCCGCCACCGGCAGCGGAGCCGGAGCTTCCTTCGCTTCCGCTCATTTTGGATGGATCGCTGCGTGTGTGTGTGTGTGTGAAAAATCTCCTTTTTGCAACTGACTCGTGTGTGTTCCGTTTCTTTTGAATGCGTGTGTGCGTGTCAGTTTTGAGTCTGTTTCTTCTTCTGTATTTATTTGAGAAAAAGATTAAATTAAAGTCTGGTTTTCTTTAAAAAAGTGAATAATGGGATATTCTTTTATTACTTTGTCAATAGAATTCGATTCTTTTCAAACACCTTTGTTAATGATTTTTTGAATCAATCAATAGATTGAGATTTGAGGGCAAATAAACTTTTCAAAAAAGATGGTATCTTACTCGTTGTCGAATAGCCAAGGCTAATTGTCGAATTTGGAAATCTCGTATTAAATTCGATGCTTCAACCGCTAATGATTAATGATAAGATCTACTCGAAGACCGATAAAGGAAAAATGTTATATTTTGTTGTGACCAATAAAAGAAGAAGAAGAATATTGCATACAAAAGTAGAGAGAGAGAATTCTTATTGATTATGGGATGAATTACAATGGAATAGAACCCTCTATTTATAGGGAGAGGTTGACTTAGCCACCAAGTAATAAACCCTAGAATCTCTCTAAATATGGACATTCACCATAAATAGAATTCTATTTATAACACTCCCCCTTGAATGTCTATTCAACAGATAATGTGCCTCGTTAAAACCTTAACTAAAATAAAACCCAGTGGGGAAAAAATTCTAGAGAAGGAAAAAGAGTACACATGTTTAGAAATACGCCGTTTGGTTGCCTCGTTAAAAACCTTGCAAGGAAAATCCAGTGGGACAAAACCTTGTAAGGGAAAAAGAGTACAACGCGTATTAACTCCCCCTGATTAGAGCATCAATTCACATCCTTAAGCATTTGCATTCCAATCTTGTGCACCATCTTCAAAAGATCGTTGGTAGATATTTGATAAACAATATCAGCCATATTAACTTCAACGAATTTGTTTCACCTTGAAATCATCATCCCTGATAGATGTATTGTCTTCATATGATCTTGTTGGAATCATCATTTTAATATCTTCACATAGGGGTGAAAAATCTTGCTATCATATTATCATGCATATAGTTATAGCAAGATACATTTGTGCACAAACTGCACTGAGGAAGTGGTACTTCAAGATCAAGAATTGTATACGCTTCAAGCAACTTAAATCCTTCATGGATTGTCACATAAGTTAAGTCATATAAGCCATATAGTAGACTTTAGATGCATATCAAATTTTTATGTCATGCTAGACAAATAAGATATCGAAAACTGATTGCATATATCATTGACTTTATACTTTCAAGTGTTTGAACTACATGTTCAAAACTACATGGCTTTCATATGAAACCAATTCTATTTGAATTGTGTCTCTTCTATTTGGCCAATATTTTTGTGTCTGTAAGCGACAGATTTAAGATCCTCATCTATACTTAGCACTATCATAGATGTCGTAGACAAACATTTTATATCAGTTTCAATATATTTTCATAATGACATAACATAGAGATCTCTTCGTTCATATATTCAGGTACCTGAATCTCTCTTGAGATTTTGTGAAGTGTTATGTCATGTGATCTTCAAGATCACTTGCCTCATTTGTTATGATCATTTTGATCATTTGCTCATCTTCTTTATCAAGAAGTTTATTTGAAATCGATTTGTCTATACGCTTTAAGCGTACCATAGACTTTGTCCTTCTAGGACTTATTCTAATAGGAGCATTTGCAGTGAGAATATAGTTACTTTCTTTGGGTCATCAAATGCGTCTGGCATGTTTTGCAATATATTTCAGATGAATTATCCTTTTATGAACTTCAAGTTCATATTATTTTATTCGAGGATCTAGATGTACAAATGACAATTCATTCCGCGTAACTTTTTATCATATGTTATCATCTCTCCCCCTCATGTTAGAAAAACTAACATGCTTCCTCAACTTTGGGAACCCATCTTTGTGCGTTATGGTGTTAATCAAAATATACACCGCACATCAATAATAATAAGATAAATTATTTGGTTCCTGACCCTGAACCACTTGTGAGGGGAGAATGTAATATACTTTCGTATATAACGTATATCAAACTGATATAGATAACTTTGTTCTCATAAGCAATAGTTTAGCTATTAAGTGGAGGCACTCAATAAATTCTTTTGCTAAACCAACTGTGATGTAAACCAACTTATCAAGATGATATCTTGAACAAAAAATCTGGAAATTATGCTCTAAATCAAATTATTGAGCAAGTTACCTCGCAAACACCATGTTGCGGATTAATAATAATCTGTGACGACCCGATCCGTCGTCTCATGTATTACAGCCCCGTTTCCCCCATTTACTGCTTCTTCATGTTTCATTATCAGCAACGAGTGAGTTATAGTTGAATTGAATTGGTTTGGATAGGAAATGAGACACTTAGTCTCTTTAAGGAAGGCTTAAGTTGGAAAGGTCAACCGGACGTTGACTTATGAGTTAGAAGGCTCGGATGTGATTTCCGGTGATTCGGTTAGCTTCGGGGGATGATTTGTGACTTGGGAGTGCGATCGGAATTGATTTTGGAGGCCCGGTGTAGAATTAGGCTTGAATTGGCGAAGTTAGTATTTTGACGAATTCCGGTTGATAGGTGAGATTTTGACCCGACGGTCGGAATGGAATTCCGAGAGTTGCTGTAGCTTCGTTAAGTGATTTTGGATATGTGTGCAAATTTTCAGGTCATTCGGACATCGTTTGGTCGGGTTTTTGATCGAAAGTGCATTTCGGAAGTTCTTGAAGAACTTAGGCTTGAATCCGATGTGAATTGATGATTTTAGTGTTGTTAGGTGTGTTTTGATGATTGGAGCAAGTTCGTATGATGTATTGGGATATGTTGGTGCCTTTGGCTGAGGTCCCGGGGGCCTCGGGGTGGTTTCAGATGGTTAACGGGATGAAATTTGGAGTTTAAAGGCTGCTGAAGGATCTGGTACCTGGTATTTCCGCTTCTGCGGAAATGGACCGCAGAAGCGGTCACGCAGAAGCGAAAATGGGCCTGGGAGATTTTTCCGCAAAAGCGGACCCGCTTACGCGATTGGTTGACTGCAGAAGCGGTCTTGGGGAAAAGTTAAGGAACCGCAGAAGCGGATAAGTAACCGCAAAAGCGGTGTCGCAGAAGCGACAAAAGGACCGCAAAAGCGGAAAGAACTGTAACAGAAGGGTTTTTTTTTATATTGTTTTCATCCGCGAACAAGAGTTGGTTTCTACCATTTTAAAGCGGTTTTGAGAGCTTTGAGCGAGAATTTTCGAGGGCTTTGACTGAGAATCGATTGGAGGTAAGTTCCTTGGTCTAAATATTCGAGTTTATGGTAGAAAGTTACATGTAAATTGTGGAAAATTCATCAAAAACGGGTCAAGCTAGGGCTTGAAAAGTTGTGATGTAAAAACGGATTTTGAAAGGGCATTTGAACTCCGATTTTGGTAAAATTGGTATGTGTAGACTCGTGGCGAGACGAGGAATCNNNGTTAGATTCGACGCGCGTGGAGGCCGATTTGAGGGGCAAAGGCGTCGCGAGCTAGAGATTTCACCGGTTCGAGGTGAGTAATACTTGTAAATGATATCCTGAGGGTCTGAAACCCCGGATTTGCACACCATAGTGCTGTATTGAGGTGACTTGCATACCGGATATGAGCGTGGGGTAGAGCACCATTGGGGATTGTGACTTGGTCCGTCCCGGTTGTTGATTTTTACCGCGTATTTGACTGAACTACTTGTTATTATCATAATCTGGGCTGATTGCCATGTTTGGGCTTCGTGCCAACACGTGAATCCTTCAGGGATTGATATCACCGTTTTCGCATTATTTGTGCACACTATTTGATCTCGGTCTAGGGTTTTAATACTAATTTGCAAACTCAGCCATTTTTCTAAGATTTGAAAACTTAAACAACATGTTATTGACGTTTTGAACTGAGAACTGTTATTTTGATATTGCCCAAGTGGCTTATGTGCATTTCTAGACTGAGCATGGATCGGGCTGCACGCCGGAGCGGTGTGATATTGATATTGCGCTTGGGCTGTAGGAGCCCCTCCGGAGTCTGAACCCCCACAGTGAGCGCGGGTACCCAAACGGATCGGGCTGCGCGCCGCAGCGGTCAAGTGCATTGCATTGCATTCATGCATTGGTTCCTGTTTGTACTACGTGGCATGACATTCAGCACTCTCATATCATTGGCATCCATGCTACTTCGTGCACTGTTTACCAGATACCCTGGTGTTATTTGTTAACTGAGTGCTGCCCGAGGGGCTGACTTATGTGCGGACTTGCACTATCTGATTACGCATTTATTTGCTTGACTGTTGGAAAAGGATATTTTCAAAAGAGGTTTTTAAACTGAGCCAGATATTTTCTAAAGGATTTTTCACGGTTTTACTGTTTTCTCAAAGGGTTGTACTGTCCTATATAGCATGATGGAGTGATCTTACGTGATTTCTTGCCTCTCAGTTATTATCTACTCTTATTACTCACTGAGTTGGAAGTACTCACTTTACTCCCTGCACCTCGCGTGCAGTTGCAGGTATCGTTCACCCGGTAGCGGGTTATTAGCGGATTGAAGGTATTGTTATTGTAGCTGAGCAAGGTGACCGCTAGCGTTCGCGGCACCGGATGTTGTCTTTTGTTTTCCAGAAATTTTACTTGTATATATTTATTGGCCTGTAGTTGTGTTAAGGTTTCCTTAGATGCTCGTGACTTGTGACACCCCGGTCGGGTAGTAATTAACAGTTTCTAATGCCATTAAGTTGTATCTTCTATTCATTTATGTTTAATAATTGTTAGTGAAAGGATTTGGGTTAGTTGGCTGGCCTTGTCTTCACGAGAGGCGCCATCACGACCGGGTATGGGAATTGGGTCGTGACATAATCGCACATGTAACCATCTCATAGATGCATCTTATGTGGTATACATGGCAGGTGAATGGGCCCGTATTCACCTTTGATATTTCCAGCATTCATGGGATTCAATCCCAATTTTAGTTGGTATATTAATTAATGAGAACAGACAACATAAGAGAATTCATAAAGAACTTTCTAGTTCTTTAATATTTACCCATGTGAATTCTTTTTTATTTTTGCACATCATGCTTAAATTGATATGGCTAAACTGATTATGCCAACTGGATAAATTATCAATATTGATAAAGACTAGGTTTACACCATGACGTGTGCAATTATCGATAAACTCCAAGTTTATTGTGATATGGATTTTTATATCAATAAACATCCACTTTATTGTGGTATTCTTTTTTTTGTGTAGAATAAACTGGAGAATAAAGCGGGTAATTTTTCACATACATATCACCTCGCTACAAGTTGTAGTTATAGGAGATATTAAATCTTTCCTTTATTTATAGTCTCAATATAATCAACCGCTTTCGCTATACTTTGGAAACTGAATAAGTTTCTTTGAGACTTACTACAACACAATACCTTATTAGTAATAAACTGTGTTCCTCCAAAATAGTAATAATTGGCTCTTCCAGAGCTCTCAATTAATTTGGTACTACCACATATTCATCAACATCCATATGGTGAATGTCTCTTTTAAAGAGAAAGTTATACCATTATGGTTATGGTCATAATTATATGGAAGATATGTTTCTTGCATAAATGTTATTCTTTAATAATCACATTGCCAAAATATTTTGGCGTGCAATAGGTACGTGACCAATGACCATTCATGCCATAATAATGACAATATTTTCTTATATCATCTCAAACCTCCTTCTAGAGGGTTGTGTGGTATATATACCACCACTAGCACGTTCATATCCTTCCAAGAATGAATATGTATTCATAAATCAGATGTTGTCACGTTCACATCATGAATGGACCAAATCATCTATATGTGCTTTATAAAATCTCATGTCAAATTGATGACAAATATTACTTTCACAGAGTGAAGGATTATTTTGAGAATCCTTATTATTCTCATTATCACAACGGTGACGATTATAATTTCGTCTATTGCCACGTCCACATCCATTGATACCTTCACGGTAATAATTTTGTCTTCTTTCAGACTTATCACATACTGCTATCACATTCTCTTAAGGGAATGAGAATGAAGCAAATTCAATGGGACGGGTATGCACTTCTTGTACCCATAATCATACATAAATTTGATCATGGCAAGGCATAGAAATTTTACCACTTTGGGTGGTTATAATTTCTTTCAAACTCCATTAGAGTTAAAATCAAGATTTATTGTCTTTGCTTGTATTTAAAATCAAATTATAGAATGTCAAGAATCTAAAAGAGAAAAATAGAGTAAGATACTTACCTTAAATCCAGAATTTAATCATGAAGAAAGTTCATGGAACACTTGGCAATCATTATGCTCAATCCCAAAGCTTCTACTCAATTTGTTAGAGCCTCGTGCTGATAACGTGTTATAAAATAATAAAAGAAGAAGAAGAATATTGCAGAGAAAAGTAGGGAGAGAGGAATTCTTATTGATTATGGGATGAATTACAATGGAATAGAACCCTCTATTTATAAGGAGAGGTTGACTTAGCCACCAAGTAATAAACCCTAGAATCTCTCTAAATTGGGAAGAAAAGACCTCCTGCACCATTTCCACAAAGGTTGGCCAAGCATCAAAAGGAGGAGCAGTATAAAAAGTTCTTGGAGATGCTAAAACAAATCCAGGTAAACATTCCATTGATTGAGGCTCTAAAGGAGATGCCTGGATACGCTAAAATGATGAAGGACTTGATGTCTCGGAAGTTTGACTTTCAAGACTTGTCCACAGTGACACTTACTCAGACCTGTAGTGCAGTGGTATCTAGACCTGTTGCTGAAAAGCTATCTGATCCAGGTAGTTTTACAATTCCATGATCCAGGTAGTTTTACAATTCCATGCACTATTGGGAACTTTGCCTTTGCTAAGGCACTCTGTGATTTAGGGGCCAGCATTAATCTCATGCCCCTGGTTATTTATAAGAGGTTGGGCATTGGGAGAGCTAGACCTACCTCTATGTTGTTGCAGCTGGCCGACAGGACTGTGAAGCGTCCATTTGGGATCCTTGATGATGTGCTTATTCAGGTGGGGAAATTCGTGTTCCCTGCAGATTTTGTAATCTTGGATTGCAAAGTGGATGAAGAAATTCCTATAATCTTAGGACGACCATTCTTGGCCACGGGGAGAGCTTTGATTGATTGCGAGACTGGGGAGCTCAAGATGAGGCTCAATGATGAAGAAATTATATTCAATGTGCAGAAATCGATGAGGCGACCAAGTGAGTTCGCAAATTGTTCTCTTATTGATGCAGTGGATGTAATTGTAGAGTCTGATGATGAGGCGTTGACGGTTGAGGATCCCCTTACTGCATGCTCGGCAAATTTGGATGAAGTGAATGGTGAGGATTTGGCGGAATGGGTGTTGGGATTGGAAGGTAAAGGGTTCTGGGACAGAAATTTAGAGTTTGAGCCTTTACACTTAGAAAAGAGAGAGACTCCTCCAGCAAAACCATCCATTGAAGAACCACCTAAGCTGGAACTAAAGCCATTACCAGCTCACCTTAGGTATGAGTTTCTGGGTCGCAACTCCACATTACCTGTTATTATCTCATCTGGTTTGTTAGATGTGCAGGTTAAGCAGCTTATACAGGTACTAAAGGAGTGCAAAACTGCCATTGGGTGGACCATGGCAGACATCAAGGGAATCAGCCCCGCCTATTGCATGCATAAGATTCTGCTGGAAGATGGGCACAAACCTTCAAGGGAACATCAGAGGAGGCTGAACCCAAATATGAAGGAGGTGGTGAAGAAGGAAGTGATAAAGTGGTTGGATGCGGGAATCATTTTCCCAATTTCTGACAGTAGCTCGGTTAGCCCAGTTCAATGTGTGCCTAAAAAGGGTGGCATGACGATGGTGAAGAATGACAACAATGAACTTATCTCAACAAGAACCGTCACGGGCTGGAGAATTTGCATGGATTACAGAAAGTTGAATCTAGCCACCAGGAAAGACCACTTCCCACTTCCCTTCATTGATCAAATGCTGGATAGATTGGCAGGGATGTCACACTTTTGCTTCTTGGATGGGTACTCAGGGTACAATCAGATCTCCATTGCCCCTGAGGATAGAGAAAAGACCTCCTTCACATGCCCATACGGAATTTATGCCTTCAGGAGGATGCCCTTTGGCCTATGCAATGCACCCGCCACATTCCAACGGTGCATGATGGCCATATTCACTGACATGGTAGAAGATATAATGGAGGTGTTCATGGATGACTTCTCAGTGGTGGGGAATTCATTTGAGGAATGCCTAGTGAATCTGACGCGTGTGCTGAAACGGTGCATCGAGACTAACTTGGTTCTGAATTGGGAAAAGTGCCATTTCATGGTACAAGAAGGAATAGTCTTGGGGCACCAGGTGTCAAGCAAAGGAATAGAGGTTGATAGAGCAAAGGTTGATGTCATAGCAAAGCTGCCGCCACCAACTTCAGTCAAAGCCATAAGAAGCTTCCTTGGACATGCCGGGTTCTACCGGAGGTTCATTAAGGACTTCTCCAAAATCGCCAACCCTCTCTGTAAGTTGTTAGAGAAAGATCACCCTTTTGTATTTTCTGATGATTGCAGGGTAGCTTTTGAGGAGTTGAAGCAAAGGCTGGTCACAGCACCCATAATCGTTGCCCCCAACTGGGAGCAACCGTTCGAGTTAATGTGTGATGCTAGTGACTACGCGGTGGGGGCAGTGCTGGGCCAGCGGAAGGACAAATTGATGCACCCAATCTACTATGCTAGTAGGACGCTGAGCGGAGCCCAGTTGAACTACACAGTGACAGAAAAGGAGATGCTAGCTGTGGTATTTGCTTTTGACAAGTTCCGTTCCTATCTGATAGGATCCAAGGTAATCGTGTACACTGAGCATGCAGCTCTTAGATACTTAATAGAAAAGAAGGACTCTAAGCCACGCCTGATTCGTTGGGTGTTGCTACTGCAAGAGTTCGATCTTGAAATTCGTGACCGCAAGGGCACTGAAAATCAAGTCGCTGATCACCTATCATGACTTGAAGGAGCTGAAAATGTAGTAAAAGTTGAGGAAATTCTGGAAACTTTTCCAGATGAGCAGCTGCTCGCTACCACTCATCAGGAAGCGCCTTGGTATGCAGACTATGCTAATTACCTGGCCAGTGGTATTGTTCCTCACGACCTGTCATCGGTCCAGAGGAAGAGATTCTTTCGTGAAAGCCAATGGTATTACTGGGATGAGCCCTACTTGTTTAGAATATGCCTTGATAACATGATCCGGAGATGCGTCCCCGAGATCAAACAATCTTCTGTCTTGCAGGCTTGTCACGCTTCGGCGTATGGCGGTCACTTTGGAGGAATCAGGACAGCAGCTAAGGTGCTAGAGGCCGGATTCTTCTGGCCAACGGTGTTCAAGGATGCTCACTAATGGCTCAAGGGCTGTAATGAATGTCAACGCACCGGGAACATTTCCCGGCGTCACGAGATGCCCATGAACCCAGTTCAAGAGGTGGAAGTGTTTGATGTTTGGGGGATAGATTTCATGGGTCCCTTCGTCAGCTCCTATGGCAATAAATACATTCTTGTTGTTGTAGACTACGTGCCCAAGTGGGTGGAAGCTGCA
Organism: Nicotiana attenuata; assembly: GCF_001879085.1. Taxonomy (NCBI): domain Eukaryota; kingdom Viridiplantae; phylum Streptophyta; class Magnoliopsida; order Solanales; family Solanaceae; genus Nicotiana; species Nicotiana attenuata. Next base: position 62,374 of record NW_017672803.1, on the reverse strand, counting down.
GCATTACCCACCAATGATGCTAAGGTGGTGGTCGGGTTTCTAAAGAAGAACATATTCACCCGCTTTGGGACACCGCGCGCAATTATCAGCGACGGAGGCACTCACTTCTGCAACTGGGGCCTTCGAGAAGTTGTTGGCTAAATATGATGTGCACCACAAGGTGGCTACTCCGTACCACCCACAGACTAGTGGACAGGTTGAGGTGTCCAACAGAGAGATCAAGAGCGTATTGACAAAAACTGTAAACGCTACAAGAACTGACTGGTCAAGGAAGCTAGATGATGCACTATGGGCTTACAGGACAGCTTTCAAGACACCAATTGGTATGTCACCATATAAGTTGGTGTTTGGGAAGGCCTGTCACCTACCTGTAGAACTTGAACATAAAGCGTGGTGGGCACTGAAATAGCTGAACATAGACTTGGAAGCTGCGAGCACGTCAAGAGTCACTGAATTACATGAGCTAGAGAAGTTCCGGTATCTTGCTTTTGAGAGCACAAGGTTGTATAAAGAGAGAATGAAGAGGCTTCACGATCACAACATCATTGAGCGAAATTTCAAACCTGGGGACAGGGTATTGCTTTATAACTCAAGACTGCGGTTGTTCCCGGGTAAGCTAAAGTCAAGGTGGTATGGACCATTTTGCGTGGTTGAAGTGTTTCCATCCGGAGCTGTGGAAGTTGCTACTGAAGATGACTCTCGTACATTTAGAGTCAATGGTCAGTGGTTGAAATTGTATGTGGGTATGAACGAGCCTAAGGAGATGACCGAGCTGCATTTGAATGAACCCCAGAGGTCGAGCGAACCTTAATTGTGCTCACATGAGTCGTGCCGCGACGTTAAATCAGGCGCTACATGGGAGGCAACCCATGACATTGTTGTAATTGTAACCTTTGTAGTAAAAAAAAAAAAACTGGGCGTTAGAATCAGAGAGGGGCCTCGACCGCGGTGAAACCGTGGTCAAATGACCTCGCGGAACCTCACTGCTCGCGGTTCTACCGCGACCGCGGCAGAACCGCGGCAGACCCAGACGCGGCCAGGTAAGTAAAATTTGTTTTTTTTCAACACCTTTTAACCTCAATAAAAATCAAACACCCCCTTCTATTCCCACACCAATAATTCCGCCCCCCTCCCCCCCATCCCATTCCTTTTCTCTCTCTCTTCACACAATCTCCCTTCTCTTCCTTTTCCTTCACTCCCCTTCCTTCCCAACCTCCATTAACACACCTCCATTTATCCCTCTCTTCAACTCAAGTAAGTTATTCTTCTCTCTCTCTATTTCTTTCTCTTCTCAGTAGTGTATTTTGTTAAATTAGTAGTTTCACCTAAATCCTAGTTAGGATTAGTGTAATAATTTGAATTTTTTTGCTTTCTTTTATGTTTGCCATTGTTGTAGTTGATGTTTATGAGGTTGTTTGGTGCCAAATTAATTGAGTCTCCATTATTAAATAATTGTGAAGTTGTTTTGGTGGTTTGGAGGCCTAAACTAGATTTTTGTGGTGTGGTATGGTATAGGGTCATGTGTTGGCTGAAATTTTGGTACTTTGTTGTATATTTTTGCGGTGTTTTAAGCCCAACCTAGGTTTGGGATGTTGTGATGTGTAGTTGATTGGTGGTATGGTAGTAGTTGTTATATGGTGGTGTTGTATCTCATGTGTAACATTGAAAGGAGTAAGTGTGGGGTGTATTATGCCGGAAGTGGTAAGAAAATTATGGGGCGATTGTGGAGGTTTATTGAATGAATTAAAGGGAAAGATTTGGTGTCATCGGGTGGTGAAGTCTGAGTAACCATCTGATTGGCACTAGTTAGGGCATATTTTGATGGTTCGTTTGCTTATTTGCAGGTCATATGGCTCCCAAAAGGCAAAGGCGATCTGGAGGCACATCCCAGCGACCTGCTTATGATGAGTCCAGATTCCAATCGGAACTGGCGGAGGACGACTTCAACGCCAAGGCTACAAAGACCTTTATCCATGAGATCCCGATTGATCGGGTAGCCCTCCGAGCCGAAAAGGTGGAGATGTATGAAGAAATACGGAGGCGGGAAATGGAATTCCTATTTAACGACCCTGCACCAGTTAACAAGATGCTGGTTCGAGAATTTTACGCCAACTGCCCATTGAACTTGGGTAGGGAGGTGATTGTTCGGGGTACGGTGGTCAATGCTCAGGTTCCAACAATTCGCCGGGTGTTGCGGCTGCCCCCGTTCACCAGTGACGTCGACTATTACCATGACAGACCAGGGGTGACATGGGAGGTCATGACGGATGTACTTTGCACAGGGGGGCAGCCCATTTGGTTACGTGACCAAATAACCCCCAACTCTAACTCTTTCACCCACTTGGCCAAGTGTTGGTTGACTGTTATCTGCAGCAGGTTCCTGCCATCCAGCAATATAACGGACGTGAACTTCAATCGGGCCTTGTTGACTTGGTGCTTTATGACAGGGAAGGATTTTGATGCGGCCCGGATAATTGGTGATGAAATGGTCTTACGGGGATCGCTGCTGACAAAGGGATTCTATTTCCCTTCCTTGGTAACCACATTGTGCTTGATGAGAAACACCCCCACCAATCCCGCCGATGGAGATTTGCCTCCCAAAGCAGCATTCAAAGCTTCTAGCATCAGAGTGGGCCGGGATACACGCACCACAATTGAGATAGATGATGAGGAGGATGATCCGGTTCCTTTTGCACCGTCCAGGAGGTCTGTTGACAGTGCCGGGCCCTCTCGGCGCCCCCATTCTGGAGCAGGCCTATCACGCTCACAGTCCTCCCGGCCTATACTGCGCTCCTTGGAGGAAGAGGTCGCGGATCTCCGCACCTCGGTGGATGGCCTAAACACGCGGATGGACGCCATGTGGTAGAGGCAGGCTAGATCTGAGAGCCGGTTTATGGCCTGGTTACGTGCATTGGGGAGGGCTTGCCATGTAGACCCCAACACCGTCTCCGACTCAGATTGAGTCTCAGGGAAGTCTTCTAACCCTTCTGCTCTTTACTTTCTTGATATGACATGGGGACATGCCATGATTTTAAGTGTGGGGTGGGAGACTTGCTCTAACTGTGTATTGAAATGTATATAGATGTGTTGTGTTGTAACATTAGAGTGATGTGTTGTATATATTTGAGTGTATTTATATTAGGAGTAGCTGACTTGGCCCAACGACGGACACTTGTCGACGGGTCTCTTGAGGGTCAAAGTCAGATATATATATAAAAAAAAATATTACAAATATGTAGAGGACTCTTCCTAAGGACGGACCACTTGGACAGTACTCTTGAGGGAAGTAGTCCAGGTAGATATTTCTTTATTTTATTTTATTTTTTAGGTAGTGTAGTAATTCTCCCTTGGTTTTTCTTTTGACCACGGTTCTTTTCCAAGGGTTTTTCTTGAACCGGGTTAGGTAGATTTTTCTTTTGTAGTTTTAGGATTAGATGGGTGAAGGTCAGAATGTAACCCCAAATGTGCAAACTTGCAAAAAGAACTTGAGAGTGGACGTCTAAGCTTGTTTGTGGACTCATACTATATGCCTTAATTTTGCACATCTTGTCTTGCTTGAACACTCGTATGATTGTGTTGATGAACTGATTCGGAATGAGTTACATGCTAAGTGTGTGTGAGTTGTTACTTGCATCCTATGCTTGCATATGATACCTAGAACTTGCCCTGTGTGTTTGCAAAGTCGTAAATAGAAGTCGTTTAGGTTTAGAGTATGATTGAGGCATTTCTTTGTGCAACCCTCTATACTTGAGAATCCACCTGTGCATATTACCATAGTTAACCCCTTTGAGCCTGAAGCCTGTTCTTTGATAACCCTATAATGATCTAAATCGTTGTATTTGAATAAGCTTAATTGTTTGAACCTTTACCTCCTAGAAGCATTTTGAATCACTAAAGAATATACAAAAGTCAAAGTGTGGGGTGGAGAGAGTTAGTGAAAAAAAGGGAATCAAGAATGAAGGTTTTGATTGGTGAACTGGCAGTGTACAATAAATCTCTGGAAAAAAAAAGAGAAGAAGAAGCCAGTTGTACCTAAAGAAAAGTGGGGGTCACAAGTGAAACAAAATGTGGAATAATGATTGGGTTGAACATAAAGGTGAAACAAAAGGAAGTGTGTATTAAAAGTGCTTAGGGAGGATAGTTACTATATCCAAATATATCCTACCCGTCCCTTAGCCTACATTACAACCTATAAAGACCTCTTGATCTTTGACTGAATGGCTCGATTAGTAGAGTATTACACTAGGGGCAAGCTTATGGTGTGTCTGTGTGGCATGTGAATGCTCTTTGCTGAGAGTGAGTGAATTCTTTCTATATATGGTTCCTTGTTGTTGAATTTTATGTGTGGTGGAACTTCTCTCAGATTTTGTTTATGTGAGGCATGTGGCTCAGGAAGAAAAAGTTAGTCTTCACTTCTGTTAGAGTAATTAGAGTGAGCACAAGTGTGTCTTGGCATGAGAGTCTACATTTTGAGATATGATTGTGCACTGCTTAGGTCGATCAGTGATAAATAGCAGGTGTGACTAAATTGGGGCAATGCATTGAGCAGTTAGGCCTAGAAGTGTGGTTTAGTTTGCTCGAGGCGAGCAAAGGTTTAAGTGTGGGGTGTTGATAATAGGTGAATTTGACTATAATCACGCCTTAAATAATCACCTTCTTGTGTAGTTTAATGCCTAAAGTGATAACAAAATGCTCTTAGTTAGTGTTTTCATGATTTGCAGGTAATATATGTATAAGGAAGGCTAAGGAGCAGTTTTGGAGTCAAAATTGATGAAAAAGAGGCCAACTGTGAAATTCCCCAAGTAAACCACGCAAAACAGGCCTGAAGATCAGAGCACTGGTTTGATCGCGGTTCCACCGCGACCGCGTAGAACCGCGGTGGAAGACAGCTGCGGATAAATTCAGAATCAGAGAAGGCTTTTGGCCGCGGTTTGACCGCGACCGCGGCGGAAGCAGAAAACTTCAGGGACTAAAGTGTAAAACACGGGATTTTTTAGACCTTAAACCCTATTTAAAACATTAGACTTCGCCCAAGAGAGGCATGTATTGATTTTTTAAGGTTTCTTGCAAGGAAAACCATGTGAGAGAATACTCCAAACATCATTCTTTTCTTTACTTTGATTTTTATGATGAATTCAATCTTAGTTTATCTTCCCATAGCCATGAGTAGCTAAAATTCCTTGTCTAAGGTTTTGATGGAACCTATTGGGTGATGAACTTCTTGTTTATGTGAATACAAATTGCTAGTTTAATCTTTATTTGTTCAACTTCGTGTCTGTTGTAGTTGATTGACAGGATCCTCAATTAGCTGTGCCTATTAGTTGTGCAATATTGGAAAAGGTGCATATTTAGGGTATTGTTGAACAACACCACTCCTAGATTATTAGAGGAATCTATAATTGCGGGTGTAAAGGCGGGATTAGGGATAACGAAGCCTTGGGTGTAATCTAAAGTGAATCGTGCTAAATAAAGTAAGCTAGTGTATCTCGGGAGAGTGCAATAGTAAATTACTGTGATTACTCGGGAGAGATTTACGGTAAGATTAGCGTTCATGATTGATAGAGATGTGTTGGTAAATTTGTATGAGCATAAACAGAAGGGATTCCATCAATAGGGGAAATCATTGCCTTAGCTTTTTCTCATAATTGTTTACAACCTTATTAGTTTAGTTTACAGCTATTTAGTTACTTGCAAGCTAGTTGTTAAAGAACATTCAACTGAGATTTGAATATTTGGGAAGCTGGTTCTGAAGAATTAGTGGGTCTGAAGATAGTGGTTGATAGGTTAACTCTCTGTGGATTCGACCCTGGGCGTAATACTCGGGTTATATTTGCAACGTCCGCAGAGTCCTTTTTATAAGGCATAGTTGGGCGTGATCAGGTAACTTGCTCAATAATTTAATTTCGAGCATAATTTCCAGATTTCCTATTCAAGATAGTTTATCTTGATAAGTTGGTTTACATCATAGTTGGTTTAGCAAAATGATTTATTGAGTGTCTCCACTTAATAGCTAAACTATTGCTTATGAGAACAAAGTTATCTATATCAGTTTGATATAGGTTATATACGAAAGTATATTACATTCTCCCCTCACAAGTGGTTTCAGGGTCAGGAACCAAATAATTCCATCTCGTTATTATTGATGTGCGGTGTATATTTTGATTAACACCATAACGCACAAAGATGGGTTCTCAAAGTTGAGGAAACAAGTTAGTTTTTCTAACATGAGGGGGAGACAAGATACAACAATTGACAAAAAGTTACATGGAATGAATTATCATTTATACATCTAGATCCCCGAATAAAATAATATGAACTTGAAGTTCATAAAAGGATAATTTATGTAGAATTTATTGCAAATCATGCTAGACGCATTTGCTGACCCAAAGAAAGTAATTATATTCCCAATGCATATGCTCCTATTAAGTCCTAGAAGGACAAAGTCTATGGTACGCTTAAAGCATATAGATAAATCAGTTTCAAATAAACTTCTTGATAAAGAAGATGAGCAAATGATCAAAATGATCATAATAAAGGAGGCAAGTGATCTAGAAGATCAAATGACATAACACTTCATAAAATCTCAAGAGAGATTTAGGTACCTGAAAATATGAATGAAGAGATCTCTATGTTATGTCTTTATGAAAAAATATCGAAACTGATATAAAATGTTTGTCGACGACATCTATGATAGGCGCTAAATATATATATGAGGATCTTAAGTCTGAAGAAACAATTCGAATAGAATTGATTTCGTATGAAAGACATGTAGTTTTGAACATGTAGTTCAAACACTTGAAAGTATAAAGTCAATGGTATGTGCAATCAGTTTTCAATATCATATATGTCTAGCATGACGTGAAAACTTGATATGCATCTAAAGTCTATTATATGGCTTATATGACTTAACAATCCTTGAAGGATTTAAATCGCTTAATGCATATACAATTCTTGGTCCTGAAGTACCATATCCTAAATGCAATTTGTGCACATATGTATCTTGCTATAACTATAAGCATGATAACGTGATAGCAAGAATACCTCTATGGAAATATTGAAAAGTCATTCCACGCCATTATATGAAGACATTACATCTCTATCAAGAATGATGATTTCAAGGTGCAATATATTCATTCAAGTTAATATGGTTGATTTGTTCATCAAATCTCTACCAAAGATCTTTTGAAGATGGTGCACAAGATTGGAATGCAAATGCTTAAGGATGTGAATTGATGCTCTCATCAGGAGGAGTTAATACGCGTTGTACTCTTTTTCCCTTACAAGGTTTTGTCCCACTGGATTTTCCTTGCAAGGTTTTTAACGAGGCAACCAAAAGGCGTACTGTTAGATATGTGTACCTTTTTTCCTTCTCTAGAATTTTTTCCCACTGGGTTTTATTTTAGTTAAGGTTTTAACGAGGCACATTATCTGTTGAATAGACATTCAAGGGGGAGTGTTATAAATAGAATTTTATTTATGGTGAATGTCTATATTTAGAGAGATTCTAGGGTTTATTACTTGGTGACTAAGTCACCCTCTCCCTATAAATAGAGGGTTCTATTCCATTGTAAATCATCCCAAATTCAATAAGAATTTCCTCTCTCTCTTTCTCTGCAATATTGCTCTTGTTCTTTTATTAGCATTTTGTTTTGAATTGTGTAGTTAGAGTGCAACATTTTTATTACATAAACAACCCCCCCCCCCCCCCTCCCAATCATAATGTAAAGAAAGGATTAGTGTTAAATATTGATTTATAAAATAATAAAGTTATATCCTTGTTACTTATAGGTCAGCGATTCGAGCCGTGAAAGATATGTTACTTTATACACCAGGTGGCCCTTTAAAATAGTTTAATGATATGCCATAATTCGGATTTATCTTGAACAATCTATAAACTTGGAGAGAAGTTGTCAACTTGTTGTTTATCAAGGCCATTAGGCCAACATGTTTTCCAAATACAATTGAACTAATATTTTTTCAAAATATTTAAGACTGTAACAAAATCAAATCATAAGTCTTAGTAAAGTTAGCAAGAATGGACGGAATACTTTGTGCATTATACTACTTTTTAAAATATTTGAATAGTATGTCGCAATTCAGATTTATCTTGAATATTCTATAAACTTAGGGAGAAGTGGTCAACTTGTTGTTTTTCAAGGCCAACATGTTTTTCCAAAATTTATTTTGAACTAATATTTTTTTTTCAAAAATATATTTAAGACTGTAATAAAACAAGTCAAAGTCTTAGTAGAGTTAGCAAAAATGGATTGTTTACTTGTTTGAATTGTAATGAAATATGTCATTCTTAAGACTCGAGTCTAGGTTAATTTTTTTATTTATTATCGATTCAAATTATGTGCATCTTAAGTAATCCATGAACGCTTACCTTCATTAGTATAGGCATAAAATAACTTTGCTATCATCTAATAGGGAGATAAGAAAAAAATTACTTATTAACACGTAAAAATAGCACGATCTAGCCAGTTTTTGGATTGGTCATTCGAAAATAGCCAGCGTTTACCAAGTCAATGAAAAATAGCCACTATTTTGCTGCAACAGAGACCGGTCCAGCATAATATACTGGAGTTCGGTGCACCTGTGTAGGAACTTCCAGCATATTATGCTGGAACTCCAACACACGGAAAGTTCCAGCATAATATACTGGAGATTCGAGCACTTATGTATGAACTTCCAGCATATTATACTGGACCGATATACTTGCTGGAACTACAGTATATTATGCTGGAGTTCTAGTGTACTTATGCTGGAACTCCATCATATTATGCTGGAGTTCCAGCATACCTATCCTAGAACTCCAGTATAATATGCTGGAGTTCAAGTATACTTATGCTGGAACTCCAGCATAATATACTGGCGTATTTTTCGGGTTTTGAACAGTGTTTTCGCTCAGATTTATCTTTACATGAAAAGTGGCTAAATTTCGATTACTTTTGAAACTGGCTATTTTTTAACGACCACTTGTAAATCTGGGGAGAAATTCAAAAATAGCCAGATTTACCACTGGTCGTTGAAAAATAGCCAAGTTTCAAAAGTCATCGAAATTTAGCCACTTTAAATCTGAGCGAAAACACTGTTCAAAATCCGGAAAAATACGCTCGCAAATTTTACGGGAGTTCCAGCATAAGTATGCTTGAACTCCTGTAAATTTTACGGGAGTTCCAGGATAACTATGCTGGAACTCCCGCAAATTTTACGGGAGTCCGCAAATTTTACGGGAGTTCCAGCAAGTATAATTGTCCAGTATAATATACTGGAGTTTGGAGCACTGGTGCTCCAGTCTCCCGCAAATTTTATAGGAGTTAGCAAAGTATACCGGTCCAGCATAATATGCTGGAGTTCGTACACAAATGCACCAGAACTCCCGTATATTATACTGGACCGGTCCCTGTTGCAGCAAAATAGTGGCTATTTTTCATTGACTTGATAAACGCTGGCTATTTTTCATTGACCAGTGTGAAAACTGGCTATACCATGATATTTTAATGTAAATCTGGCTATTTTTGAATTTCTCCCTATTAACACCTCTATCAGGATTTGCGTAGGTAACGTTCTTAAGAATTAGAACATAAGGGTTTGAAGTACAAGTTTACAAATTTGGTAGTGACATTGTTAAATTATACAATAATAACGTACTCAACGTGATTTCACAAGTAGGGTTAGGAGGGTGATGTGTACGTAAATCTTACCCCTACCTTTTTGTGATAGAGATGTTTTTGATAGGTCTCCGGCGCAAGAAAAATATTTTTCAAAACAAATTTTAAAAATACAAGAGTAAAAAACTTATAATAAAATACTGTAGAACAAAAAATTAATGATAGCAAAAAATAGTAAAGCTAACCAAAATGAAAAAAAAAATCTGTAATCATAAAATTAAATAATAATAATAATAATAATAATAATAATAATAATAATAATAATAATAATAATAATAATAATAATAGACTGGACATTGTTAAATTATACTTGAAAAATCTATATTTTATGACCATGGAACGTGAAAATAAGTTAGAATGACACCGGTCACCGGCGATAGACAGTCGGTGGCCTTTATAACAAGCAGCATATGACCGACAATCCTTGATGTCGACATACATTTTACAATACACAATAATTTGCAAAATGTTTGTTGGTTTATATCAGATAATAAAACTATGATATCTTTCTACTTTTTAGTTGTTCTTGTTTAAATTAACGGAAAAAGGGTTCAAAATGCCCCTAAACTATTGGAAAAGGTTTAAAAATACCCTTTATCCATCTATTGGGCTAAAAATACCTATCCATCCACCTTTTTGGTTCACTTATGCCCTTTGACCGTTAGGTCAATACTGAATTAAAAATAATTATTATTCTTTTTGTAAAACTTAAAAAAAAAAAATTTACAAAATATTTTCGTTTTTTAAACTAATGCAACAGTAGTCCAATAATTTAGTAAAGTTTTCTTCTTCTTTTTTTTTCACCAGTTTTTACAAAAAACAATTCAGTTTTTACAAAAAAATATTTGTTTTTTCAGTTTTTTTAAAGCTTTTTTTTGTAAAAACTGAACTTTTTTTGGAAAAACAGAAAAAAAAGTTTTTAATAAAATATTTTCAATTTTTTAAAAATCTGAAAAAAATTATTTTCGACAAAATATTTTCGTTTTTCAGTTTTTTTTATTTAAAAAACGAAAATATTTTTTCTTTAAAAACAAACTGAAAACGAAATGCTTTAAAAAAAATGAAAAAAAAATTCAAAAACGAAAATATTTTTTTTATTTTTTAAAAAGCGAAAATATTTTATTAAAAACATTTTTTTTTTACAATTTTTTTCCAATTTTTACAAAAAAATGCTTTAAAAACTGAAAAAAAAATGTTTTTTTTTGTAAAAAATGAATCGTTTTTTTGTAAAAACTGAAAAAAAAGGACTTTACTAAATTAGTGGACTATTGGTGCATCAGTTTAAAAAAACGAAAAAATTTTGCAAAATATTTTTTTCTAAGTTTTACAAAAAGAATAATAATAATTTTTAATTTAACATTGACCTAACGGTCAAAGGGCATAAGTGAACCAAAAAAGTGGATGGAGGGGTATTTTTAGCCCAATAGGTGGATTAAGGGTATTTTTAAACCTTTTCTAATAGTTTAGGGACATTTTGAACCTTTTTCCGTATTTTAGAGGGTGGACTTCACGATGTTCAACTCTTTTGAAGAGATAGATTCCACTGCTTGGCCTCCTTTGTAGACGACCCTATCTAATTTCTCTTGAAAATGTACTTTATATTGACAGCTGATTTCATTGTCATATGATATCCATTCTTATGTTGTATCTTATCCGTTGTCATTGTTATGGCAATGTATTAATCAAATATTTATTGTCTGCTCTTTATCACGAATATTCTTGTTCCAGTCGATTTCCCATTTCAAGACTCGTTCAATTTGCTAGAAATGATACGACAACATGCAAAAGAGGGAAGTAAATATGCTTGTTATCGAAGTCTGATCACGCCCAACTATGCCTTATAAAAAGGACTAAGCAGTTGCTGTAAATATAATCCGGTTTACAAGTCCGGTGTCAATCCCACAGAGAACTAAGGTTTAGCTACAGCTGTTCACTATCACCAAGAAGACAAGCTTGAACAATTCCTAACCTATAGATATTAAGATTCTTGTGTTTAACTACTTAACTAACAAATTAAAATAGTGAATTAACAACTAAAGATATTGAGGGTTAGAGAAAAGATTAAGGAGGTCTAGAGTTATGATTTCCCCAATTGTTGGAATCCTTCCCGCTATGTCTTCTATAATTTCGCCTAAGTATTCTCTACCGATCATGAGCACTCTTATTACCGTAAATCTCTCCCGAGTAATTACGATAATTTACTAGACGCACTCTCCCGAGCTACGCTAGCTGGCTTTTAATACAGCTCACTTCAGATCGCACCCAAGGCTTCGTTATCCCTAATCCCGCCTTTAAACCCTCGATTATTGATCCCTCATATACTCTGGGAGTGGTGCTGTTTAACAATTACCTAAATATGCATTCTCTCCCGAGTTATGCATACCAAATAGGCACAGCTAATTGAGAGCTCTTCAACCAACCACAATATAAACGTAGTTGAACAAATAGAGAAAAGCTATGGCTCAATTATATAAAAACATAACAAGAATTTATCCTACAAAAGGTTCTATCATAACTCTAGATAACAAATTAGCTATTCATAATAGTATGTAAACTACAATACTAAAAGCCATAACCAACAATGAAAAAAATAGGAAGAGGAAGGAAAAAACTCGTAGAAGAATTCTCCGCCTTGCTCCCAATGTGTTCTTGCCTCCAAGGGTGTTGTCTAACCCTAAAGTAGTGTCTCTCCACCTCCTTAGGTCTAATTTGTGTCCAAAATATGTCCTCCTCAAGTCTTCGTTCGTACTTAATTATCAAATTTGACCCCCGAACACGATCCCGGCTTAATTCCTTGAGCTTTTACTCAGACTTCAAAGCTTCAAATCACTTAAATTCATTCCATAACATCTATATAGCTCGGAATCACACCTACAAGACATAAAACACACAATTAGTGCAAAACACTAGCGATTAAAGCGCAAACTCAATTAAAGTGCAGTAAATTCGAGTGTAATAAGCGACTTAAATATGCAATTATAGCCTATCATCAAAGTCAACCCTAACCCATGAGTAGGCCTTTCGTGCTTGTTAAGCTTCTTAAGTTTTCAATAATTATTTTTATTTTTTTGATAAGGGATGAACACGACCATCCTAATATTATCATAATACATGATACTATTTTTATGACGGTGATATCCGGTCAGTTTGCATGCATCTTAATTATTCCATCAAGTACTTGCTACTTTCCATCGCAACACAAGTATCTAGTAACTCTGTCCATCAATACTTAGGCAAATAGATAGAAATTTGAACTTGATACCTCATAATCATTGATCCCCTACTACATTGATCACTAAACCACATCCTTGGCGCAACTAGACATAATACTACAATCAACAAGTATGTTATGTGCTTAAATAATACAGTAGTTTTAAGAGAATGAATCTCCAATCCAAGCCTTCTTTGTCAATCCGAGTGACAAACAATTCTTATAAACGGGTTTTTAAGTAGCAAATAGGAGGACTGCCGATTCATTAACCCCAACAATGTTTTAAAAGGCGAGGGCGTGAGGCGAGGCGTTTTACCTCTGACGAGGCGAGGCGTAAGCCCTGAGACATGGGGCGTAAGTTCCACGGATCTTTAAATTTTATTAATTTCAAGAATTTTAAGATAATATAAAATAAAAAATAATTATAAAAATTACATTAAAATTACAAAATTATAACAAATAATCTATTTAAAATATTTATAAATTATAATTCAACTATGAATAATACAAAAAGTATGACATACATCATAATATGCAAACTAGTTGCAACGCCGTTACAACTCAAACATCCAAAGTAATGTATTCGATGCAAAATCTTATATGCATCTCTTAAGGAGTAATGAATCTTGAAAGAATTTCGATATTATAATTTAATTTTTTTTTAAAAAAAATACTCCTTTTATTTAATATGTTTTCTATTTGAAAGAGAATTTATATAAAAATATAATTCACAATTTAAATATGATTCTCTAACATAATTTATTTTTAAATTTCAACAAGTTAATAAAGTGACACATAATTCACCATACTATATCATGATAACTAATTATTTATAAATAGTTACTAGCTAATACTGAGCTATTAAATTAATACGTATTGTAGCTCGTAAACGTGAAAAAAATAATATTTAGGAAAATAATTATAAAAAAATTACGGACTAATATAATAAAGACATAACAAAAGTTAATAAATAAATACTTTTAAATGAAATATTTATTTAAAATCTACTATCATAGCAATTTTAGTGGATAACATGCAATAATTTTTATTTTAATTATGACATAAAATACTCTCAACTTAATGATTTATGATTAAGAAAAAAGTAATTTTGAATAGTCAACCATTTATTAAAAAAAGGAATTTTTACATTCCTATACCACATAGGAAACCTTTTTACCCTCAATGTTTAAGGTTTGACTTAATTACACTTAGTATACCAAATTACCATTTCTATACCATAACTAATTAAGGGTATAATTAATGAGATTTTTTTTACTCCTTAATTAAAGGGTTTCCGTTACCCGCCAAGTATCTCCACTCCTCCCTTACTTTCTCTCTCTGAATCCCTCAGCCCCGTACCCACGTTCTTTTACCCATACCCAGTGAAAAGGTTGTGGAGGATTTGAGCATGTTTAACCAATTTCTATTATTTTCATTGCGATAAACGACGAGATTACAGTAAGTTTATATATAAAATAATTGTGGTTTGAGTGATAATGGATACTGGTAGTTGTGATGTTCTGCCTTTTGTTGTTGTAGATATTTTATGGACAGAATAGTTTTATTGCTGTATTTTACTGTTTATAGTGTAATTGTAGTTAGTTTGTAGTTTATGTAGAACATTACAAGATTAATTGTAGTCTAAAATGTAGATATAACGTAGACATGATTGTGGATGATGTGTTGCCTGTTTGCCCTGTAACTGTAGGTAAATTGTAGTTATTTTTATATTAGGTACTTAAACTGTAGGTAATTTGTACATTCACTGTAGGTAAACTGTAGGTAAATTTGTTTAAATTGTAGAGCTGGTTTTATACATAATTGTAGAGTTTTTGTAGTTAATAGTAGTTATAATGTAGGATTCATGTACCGCTTTACACCATCTATCACAGTATGGATATGATCTGTTGAAGCCCTCACCTAGAATTACATAACAAACAGCAATAAAAATATTTATAATCATAAAATAGTTTATCTACAATTTATCTACAACGTATCTACAATTATATCTACAAATTATCTACAATCTACAAATTAACTACAATTTGTCTACAAATTATCTACAATCTCACTTTGATATTCCTCTATGACGGGAGAGGCTGCCATAGCTATCCCAATTTCCATTAAAATGTAGCATGATTGGGATTTTGGACATGATTGCTTGTCGTTGCAGAGTTATTGTTCAATATTTTGTCGCTTTTTTGATTTTTTGGATTCAGAAAAAAAAAAAGACGAATAACAGAGAATCGCAGAATTGATTTCTACAATTTGACTTGAACTTTTTGATTAGGGATTGATGAAAAAAGTCGACAAACTGAGATTTGCAGAACTGATTTCTACAATTTGGAATTGAGCTTCTAATTTCGATGAACTGATAGTTTGATTTGTAGCGACGAACTGATATTTTGATTTCGACGAACAGAATTTGTTTATAAATTAAAGATGAGCGATTTCCGTGATATGATATGATCTTATTCACGCCAAATCTGTTCAGAATATTCTGCTCCTAAAATTTAGCTCGCAAAAATAGGAAGATACAGCTGCTATTAATTAGCTTTTAATGATTGGTACAAAAACTGTAGAAATAATGTGGACTGGGCGGGTAATTTAGGAATTATGCACATTTTTGGTAATAAGGTTTCATATATGGTATAGGTAAGAAAAAATCCCTTAAAAAAATTGAGGATTTATAAGGTTAGTTATACACAATTGCATAAAGTTCTATTAGGCGAGCCCAGTACGCAAGGCGTTGGGCGTGTCCGGGGCGTAATCCCCGACGACCGAGGCGTAAGTCTCACGGGACTAAGCCCCACACATAAGTCCAAGGGCGTTTTACGAGTGCTCTGCCCAAGGCCGAGCCCCGGGCGAGTCCCAATTCTGCCTTTTAAAACAGAGAACCCCAAAAGTACAAAGTGGCTATTTGATGAGCTGCTCCTAGTGGACCTATATACTCTTTGTCCTGTTATTCCAGCTATAGCATCGCATATAAACTACTCAAATTTCGCAGTGATGATTTGATGGGATGCGGCTGAAAATCCTTTATATACATTAATCATTAGAATTATGTGACATATCTATAATATACATGTCAGAGCTATACAGGCTAAAATAGCTGCACAGAGAAGAATTATATTATTGTGTCCAATATGTTTTGCATACTAGACAACTGAGATCACATGTACTTGGCTTAAATCAAATGCAGGAACGTTACATTAAGTTCTCTTGGTCTTCGAGCGAGCGCTTGCGTGCCCTTAAGTTTAGCTTGAGGCTTTCAGGCAAAGGAGGTGTTCTGCCCCGACGAAATAAAACTGCGAGCGCCCTCATCTTCCGGCATAGATCAAATACCTACAGAAGGGTCAAATTACAATTAGGACGACTAGAAAATAACTCACTCCTGAAAAGTAGCTTTGTAGCTTTTTTCTTACTGATGAAGCTTCGATCTCAGCAACACCTTCACAGCCTTGACCACCTCCCTGAAGCAAGTCACAGTATCTTGCAGCCTCATTTTCATCCTCAAATACCTTCACAGAGTTTAACATATTAGTTCCTAACTTCATTTGATCTTATCCAAAAGACCGAGAATGGTGAATTACCAACTTTATCTATGTACGAATATCACAATACGAATGATTAGCACGTTCACTCTTCTAGCCACACGAGCCTTTCACAAAAAAAAAAGGGCAGCCCGGTACATTAAGCTCCCGCTATGCGCGGGTCCGGGGAAGGCCCGGACCACAAGGATCTATTGTACGCAGCCTTACCCTGCATTTCTGCAAGAGGCTGTTTCCACGACTTGAACCCGTGACCTCCTGGTCACATGGCAGCAGTTACGCCAGGGCTCCACACGAGCCTTTCACAATCTACCCATAATATTTGTCAATAAACTTGTCACTAAACAGGGCACTGACATGCTCTCAAACATTTAAAAGAACAATAAAATAGAAAAACTAACAAGATCTATCTGCTGCAAAATGACTAAGCCTTTGATTTAGGCAGGAATGTCAAGTTACTGGAGAATGAGAACTGGACCTGGAAAGATGATGGAAAACCAAAAATTCTAGAAATTCTGGATAAAGATGCTGATGAAAGACCAATAAGAGGGACAAGAACTGAACACTTTCAGATATAAATCAAAGGAGTGATTTGCTTTGTGGAAAGGCGGACTTAATATTCTAGGCATTCTATAAACGATATACGAACTGCCCTCCATTGGGATGGAATGAGCCCTGGGGAAAGTGGAAAGCAATAACACGTCTACATAAATAAATGCATATTCCACCAACATGACACTGTCCTCTTTCCATATTCAATCACAAGACCAACACTTTGACAAATTAAACGCCATTCCTTCTCTTTCAAAACTTTCAAACAATTCAGCAATTTAACTTCAGTAAAAATTTCCAAAGAGAAATGTACTTGCAGTCTAGAAAATTAGAAGCATAAGTATTTTCATCTAAAGCTCACAGTGCTCCAACCTTCTACCATTACAATCTAAAATGCTCTTTCATAAAAGAGCCCTCATCCAATTATGACCTCCCGTTTTCATCATTTTTTTTCCTTCCTTTTTATTTAGGTTTAAGGGGATGCCAAGTATTGGCATTCTAGTCATCAGAGTTGCAAGCATATATAGAGCTTTAGCCTCTGAGAGGTTGTTACATTATCTATACACTCCTCCTTTCACAAGAAGATATACGATACACACACATAAATAATTGAAAAATAGAACTGATTTTTTCTGAAGTTAAATAGAATGATCAGCTGTTGCATATTCACTCAACGACAGCACAGAAAGTGTGATGCTAGACCTGTAAAAGTGTAGCTTCCAGAATATATCTGAATCATTTCATGTGGCATACTGTCAACAACTTCATACAAGTGAAATTCAAGACCTCACGTAATGACACCAATATGCTTAAGGCCATAACTTTTCAATTTTATTCTTTCCCTTCCTAAATTTCTCTCTCCATCAATTTTGATCTTCCAAGTGATATATGGAATTGCATCTGGACCATTTACAGAAAGAGAACTTTTTCAACCATCAATCAAAGGTCAGCAGATGTAGGAGGATGTCTAATCACCTAACAATCAACTATGTTTAAGCTCTACTAAAATGTCATTTCTTGAACACTATGTGCAGATATACTTTTTTTCTAAAAAATCTTAGTAAAGCTCATGTTTGGAAATAGTCTCAGGCATCATACTTTAAGGATGTAATTTTTGTACACATAGTGATGCTTCAATGTACGACAATTCTTCTTTACTTTAAGAATATGTATTACTAACTTAAACCTTTTTCTGAAGGGTTACAGATGCTTCAAGATCTTCCATGCTCTAGATATTATTAAATATGTAAGAAAACTTAGAATGTCATGGAAAACTGAAAGAGGCATCAACACAAATACTTACAAGTACTCCCTCTCTGATATCCTCAACAAGCATCTGAAATCTTGTGTCAGCTTCTGGCTGCTTTGCACGGTTTTTCCATTTTCCACCTTTCGAGAACAACATCCCAAGCTCTCTTTCAACCTCACTGCATGACGAAAAGAATCTAATTAAGAAAAGGTAATTAAAATTCTAGCTTAAACTAAAAGAAAGAAACAGACCTTTGGTTTTTCCGGGTCTTCATTGTACACAACTGATTCTCCCTCTGGGTCAGCACGTATACAGGTTTAGGTGTTTCTCTCCAAGGGTTAGCCTCCAGTACTGTAGTAAAAGATCAACAAGCAGTGACTTCTTCACACTTAGAAAGAGAAATGCTCAAAATGCAAACATTACAACTAGCTTATGTCCTTCATGTTCTTTGGTTTTGATATAGGCCCTAGCTGCTACTGTAACCTTGCTTTTACTTATATTGGTTTTCTACTCTATGACCTACATTACACAAGTATGTCTTTAAGGTAGAGATTCTATCGAATGTTTGATGCACTTTTAATAAACTACTTCATATACAAGTGCAATCATAATGAAAAATTACAAACAGAAAAGATTTATCATTTCTATGCAAAAAAGTTTGCAGAATAAAGTTTTTTTAAGGGAAAGTAATGTTTAACTAATATATAGTAATCTTGAAGTATAATAATCTAGTGTAAATAAAAATAATTAACAAATAATTCTTAATAAGAATATATGATGAGGTTGCTGCACGCTTCCTTATAATATGTTAAGCTTAAAATAAAATTCGTTAACTTTATTGCAGATCAGAAAATTGATAGCGTTAAGAGTTTTTTTCTTATGGAAAATGCACAAAAATGGTTTAAAAGATGCTAGAAGGGCAAGTAATCATTCTAGTGTATTCTTTTTACAGTTACTTTCAATCTTTCAGTGAGACTACCTTTTTGGTGAGTCATTACTTTTATGTGCATTTTCCGACTTATCTTTCTTGCATCCTCATTATCTTATCACGTATAAGGTGCTTGGTTATATCTTAACAGAACTTTTCATTATTTTCAAGTTTTGTACAATATGGATAATTACAAGTGTTTTAAAGAAGCTAAAACACAGTTTATGAAATGAGATCAAAATTTCTTTGTTCATTGTTATGCATTACTGTTTTTAACTGTCAAGGATTAAAAAATGCTAAATTTTTTATTTGTATAAAAAGATACAGTCTTCATTTATATGTTTGTAATATAGCTACTTAGTTCTTCTATTTCTAGATAAATTAGACGCAACTATTACTTTTATGTTCAGCTGAATTCTTCTGAAAATAGCAGCAACAGTTACTATTATGAGGAGATCTCAAAAGCATCATTTCCATGTTTGATTGTGGAATAGGATGGGACTCAAGAAGGAGAAAGGAATATCGATGTTATTGTTATCTGATGGGAACTGCGCATAAAGAGAGACTTTGTCCTGATCTTAAAGCCTCCAAGAACAGGATAAGAAAGTTAGGTGATATAAATTTACAAACATCCCCCACTAATGCAGTCAAACTTTGCAAAACATGTTAGGCAATTGCAATTTGCCTTAATCATAATCAACACTGGATATGACATTTCAGAAAATGGAGAAAAGAATAATTTTTCGACCTTCAAAACCATGTCAATATCCAACTATTCTAAACTAAAGAGAGATATTTAATGCATTAAAGGTTGAATATTTCATCAAAAGCCTAAGATTCCTTTAAATGCAAGTCAATAATGTCTCCTTCTCTTGAACCTTAACCTCATTTTGTATCATAACACAAGTAGAAAGGACAAAGGATATGATAATCCAGTGATTTTTTTTTGCAGTTACTCCCGTTTTTAATATAGTAACTGCAAGTCTGCAACTTTGACAAAGCTACTTAATTCAGGCACCACATCAAAGGCAAATTACAAAAGAAATTGCACCAGTGTTTGCTTAAACAGAAAAAAGATTTTATTAAATCTCGATTATAGTACTCTATGTAATCACCTCTTGGTTTCATTTTTCTGACTTATTTCAATTCCGGAAACAATTTGGGAAGTGGAAGAAAGACTAGGAAATACGCCAGCACAGCAAGCACTGGTCATGGAGGCTATCGTCTTTTCAGGTTTAAAATGTTCAAGTTAAACTGGTGTTTTGCAGCATTTGTTTTCGTGTTAGGTGTTCTTTTGCAACGACTTTAGTCCAAACCTGCTTAAACAAACCTAAAGACTTGGCCTACTCACCTAGTCTGAAAGTATAAGTAGAAAAAGAGATGCGATAGGTAGACTATAAATTCAAGCAGTGGTGGAGCTAAGTGGAAGCAAGGGGGTTCAACTGGATCCCATTCACCCCAAAATTATACTGCATAAATGCGTAAAAACCTATGTTATTCGGATCCTCAAAAATATTGCTGCACTTTTGGATGATCCGATACAGACCCGACGATTTTGTTGAAGAGTGCGTGCAACATAGGTAAAAATCAATTTTCTAGAGTTATATATAAACTGTTAAATCCCCTTGACATAAGTGTAGTGACAAAAGGGGTTGAAAAATTTAGATCATAGGTTCAAATCCTAATTTTGACATTCTAACATTTTTCTTAATCCCCTTGTATGAATTCTTGGCTCCTTTACTAGACTCGAGTGACCAATTATGTGAAAACTAATTCGGTATTCCATATGAGTTAGTGAAAAACTAACTCCAAATGCTTGAGAGCATTCTTGTATATAACTTTCAAAACTTTAATATTTAAATTCTGTTAACTTATTTAAATGTTTACACTTTTCAACCCCTATTTTAATATTTTTTTGCAGCTACTTCGAATGTACTCCTTCTGCCCCATTTTATGTGATACTTTTCTGTTAAAAATAAGTAATACCTTTCTGTACTCGGAAAAGGTCCAAATATGCCCTTAAACTATGCGAATTTGCCCGTCCTTATACTCTGACACAAACATGCCCTTACCGTCCAATACTTGCTCCAAATATGCCCTTATTTTAAACGGCCCCATATTGGAAGGCATATTTGGTCCCATGCGCATACTTTGAGGGAATATTTTGCCCATTAAATTCTTAAGCTTTTATGTTATTGAGTAATCTTGTTTGGTTCATAATAGAAGTTTGTAATGATAAATTCCCCCTCAAATCGATTGCTTTCCTTCTGGAAATCTTAAATACGAACAAGGAGAAGCAAAATATAGAAAACCTAAACCAATTAGTGGAAGAGAAACATACATAGTGGCTGGCCAATTTGAGAGGTTTCTCTTCCAACAAATGGTTTAGGTTCTTGTACACTTTACTTCTCGCTGTTCCTACACCATGCTTCTCTTTGTTCCTAAGCAAAGTGTATAATGTTTTGTTTTTGAGGAGCGATTAAGTAATTTATTTTTCGCTAATGAGTTGAGATTCGACACATTTGATTAGTGCAGTTGATTCATTTATTGCCTATGGTGGCTAGACTTGTCTATTGTATTAGTTTTTATTGTTGTGATGCCGAGAGTGGCTATTTAGTGGTATTTTGAGGCATAAGAGGCCGTGAAGACATTTATTGATATAGGTGTTCCAACAAATGGTTTAGGTTTTTGAATACTTTGCTTTTCTTTGTTTGTATTTAAAATTTAGTTAAGAAAATCAATCGATTTGAGAGGAGGATTTTATTATTACAAACTTCCATTATAATGTCATGAACCAAACAAGATAACTCAATAACATAAAAGCTTAAGAACTTTAATGGGTCAAATATGCCCTCAAAGTATGCGCGTGGGACCAAATATGCCCTCCATATGGGGCCGTTTAAAACAAGGGCATATTTGAAGCAAGTACGGGACAATAGTGACATGTTTGTGCCAAAGTACTAACGGCACGCAAATCCACTCAATTTCGCATAGTTCAAGGCATATTTGGACCTTTTCCGTTCTATATTTAAAAAAAATCTAACTTTAAACTTCTAATTTAACAATTAATTTTATGATTTATAGCCACAAAATTTTTTATGGCATATTTTCGACCACAAGTTTTAAAATTCAATCTTTCTTAAACTTCAAACGACCAAATTGGGACGAAAGGGGTAAGAAATAAGTCAAACGAAATATAAACAGTAAGAGAAGCTGAAATAGACGAGAGAAATGAGGTTTACCGTCATAGCTGCTGCTATCGAAACTCTGCTGAAGATGTCTACGCATGTCATAGGCACGTGACGACACCTGCTCTACAAACTCGTTAGGAGTTCCTGGAATAGTCCCATCCATACGAAGCGCTCTCTCCACTTCCTCATCTCTCCTCGAACTTTCCTCTTCTTCTTTGTCTCCTCCGCTACTCAATTTGCAACAAACAGCCATAGACCTCCCCATTCTATTACAACTTCCAGGTATCTGGAATTGAGGAAACGGCGATTTTGGCTTGGCGTGAGAAGAGAGAGCGGAGATTCGCCACCGATGATGGTGGTGGCGGGGAAGCTTTCCAGGAGGAAGAACGATCGACGGAGGAACCGATGAGAGAGAATCCATGAGTTTGATCAGCGTAGTTACGTGTTTGATACGATTCGATTTAAACTTTGTGAGAAAATTAGGAGAATTCTGTGCGTGAAGGAGTTGTGTAAGTGAAGGAGAAGAGAAATAGAAGTGGGAAAGGTAGTTGGAAGAGAAGAGAAGAGAAGAGAAGGAAGTTGTTATTGTGTAAGCAGCTGGAGAGTTTTGTGAATCTTCTTTGGTGTGTTTTGCAGATTTTTTTTTCGATATGATTCAAGGATGAGAGTCATGGGACCCAGTTGAGACCTAAATAGCCTGGCACTCGCAAAGTCATTCAAAAAAGTTCAAGTTTGATTATAGAGATCATGGTATTAACTTTCAGAACTCCTCAAATGTAAAAAGTTAGCATCTTATGTTGAAATTTTTCCGAAATTTAAAGTGTATTTTTATTCAAATTTTATTTTACATAAAAAAATAGCTAAATTCTTATTACTTTTTTACCTGTAACTATTTTTCAATTACCAATTAGGTATAAATCTGGTTATTTCTGATTTTTTTCCCGTCAAAAACGGCTCAGCATGTTTTGGAAAATCTTGTGGAAAAAAAAACTATTATAAGCTTCAAAAAATTTCACTCGAGAAAAAAGAACATCATAACAAAATAAATTTAAAGTTTTCATCGAATATGTACTGTTCTCCACCCTATTAAAAGAAAATCAAAGAAATTCTTTTTCATATTTCGAAGAAGTGAAATATGAAAAGTCTAGTGATTTTCGAAACAAAAAATTTGAACTATTCCCCCTTATCCCCTCACGTCATAGAATTTTGAAGAAAAAAAATGGATGCAAGTACGCTTGGCCTTTTGGTGCCACCTTTACGGACCTCTTGGTTTAAACTTGAAAATTCAGAAACTGCCGCAAAGACACTTGTCCAAAATTGCTTTCAGAACACAAGTTGAGTAGCAAATCCAAAACTCTATACCAATTTTTCTGCTTTTCTCCAAATGTGAAAAATAATTTCTTTGATTTTCTCTCACATTTCACATTCTTTTTTCATATTTGGAGAAGTGAAATATAAAAATTGACTACCAAGACTTAAGCATTTCAAATTATAGGTGAATGTAGTTGGCACAATAAATGCGGATTCTTTTTCATATTTGGAGAAGTAAAATATGAATTATTGACTACCGAGACTTACCATTTCAAAGTATAATAGGTGAATTTGGTTGACACAGTATGTGGGGATTCAACTCTCAATATAATAGAAAAAAAGAAGTTAAATGCAAAGAAAATATGAAGAGATGCAAATACATTCTAAGCTTTTAGTGCCATTTTTATGGACCTCTTCGTTCAAACTAGAGAATTTCAAAAGTTGTGGCAAAAGAACTAAAAATTGCTTTCAGAATTTAAGTTCTCACAATTGGAACCATTTTAACATCCCAAGACTGCACCAATATTTTTGATTATTCAACACCCGCATTTGAGTTGGGACTTCAACAAACCTAGGCATCTTTCTCAAAATTTTAAAGTAATGGAAGCATAAGTTACGTAACCTAGAATCATTATCTGTAACCGATATTTTTTTGCTACTATAAGAAAGTGTTGTTATAGAAGACGACATATTATAAAAATCGGTTCTAAGTAAAATTCGATTTTAATAGTGAATAGTTGTTATAGAGAAGTCTGACTGTACACTCATTTAGAAACTCTCATACAGCTGAGCCGAGACATCTCATACTCTCGGAGTTCTTAACACTTTCTTATACAACGACATCCCAGTTAGAAATAAAATAGTGATCAATATGAGCATGTATAGGATATTTAGAAAGCACAAATACGTCACTTTTTTATTTGATAATCGCATAAACGTTAATTTCCCATTTCACTAGCTACTATGCATACCATTTACACAATTCTATTGATGTTGAATGCCACATTAATAACCGCCAAATGACATTGACAATCAACTACGAGAGCCAGCAGGCAACTGTACAAAATGCCAGGTAGAAAGAGGGATAACTGATAATCTGACAATCAAGTGTTTATTTTCCCTAAAGAGTATCAAACGGTTTAATAATTCAGGATATACATTAAAATGCAACTGAAAGTAAACCCGTAGAGCATAAAAGCCAGATTCAAGAAAACAAACTAGATTTACATCCAAGCTCCCAATGAATTACATGGGTAATCAATGGTGAAAAAGCTTGAAATACAGGATAATAATGATTGCCAGGATAAGGGCTCCAATTACAGAGCCCATAATCCACTTGTTTCGGCTAATCCTTCTAGACATAGAAGTCAAGACCTTCTTGCTCTTGTCAATGGCATCATCCACACCATGAAGCTGTAAAAAAACCAAGACAATTAAACGTAGCCACTCGGGTAGCTATACTAACCAGAACTGTTGAAGCTGCTCAAATAGAGGGTGAGGAAAAAAGTAAAGGGCTAACAGAACCAGAAAGAAAGTTTAAAACTTACTCCAAATAAAGTATAACTAAAAACACAAAATATATTACACTAAACAAAGGTCTCATACCCTATTATGTGAATTTAGCAGTGATTCACGCTGTTGTTGCAACTCCCCAAGGATTGAGACACCAAGGTCTTCAGTCTCCAGGGCAGCCCTACGGCTCTCCCTGATTCTGTCACTTGACTGATCTAGCCTCTCTGTTGTCATTGCTAAGCGTTCCCTTTGATTTGCAGAAGCCTGTGACAATTAGGTCTGTTAACGAGTGAAAAAAATCCACCCAAGAAATGCAAAGATAAATTCAACTAGCCACATACTTCGACTAACACAATATGTTATGTCTACCATCTATTTCTTGAAAATTGCACCAAACAAACATTAGCAGCCTTGTCTTTAGCCATGCTGCACATCAAATGATCAAATGCTTCAACTATGTTTGCATAAGAAAGATAAGGAATTGAACTGGTAAGCAGGTAATATACGCTGAACCTTTTCTACGCTTGGCAACATGGAATTTCATCGATTAGTGATGGGGCTTGACCAACAATGATCACTAACCATACGAAGTAAAACCAATAGATGGGGATGTCAATGTAAGTCAACCTAAGTAAATAGTTCCTCTTAGAAATTGATTTGACCGTCTCTGATATCAACAACCAAGCATGACCACTATATATAGAACCACATCTAGCTTCTCTACGAGAAAGTTGGATATAATGGATGCTAATATATCATTCAAGTCAAAGTCATATAACTTCGAGACTACTGCCACATAGTTGAACATCACCACACGTGTCTATGGCAAATGCTAATACATCATTCAAGTCAAATGATATGAGAGCATGTATGACATAGTGAAATCCACGAAAATAATAACAAGAAGAAAAAAAGGAGAAAAGGGATGTTTTACTGTACATACTGCATGTGGATCCATCATTCCAGACTCTAAATCATGGGCAGCTTGATTAGCACCAGTCAAGGCTAGTTTATTAACTTCTTTCTTCAGTTTATTCAAATCTGATTTGTATTCCCTTAGTTTAGCAAGTAGTGCTGCTTTTAAACTTGGCTGCAAACTTCTTGCCTCAAGATCCATTTTTCGTATCTAAGCGCAGACCAGCATTCATCATCAGTTCTAAAAAAGGAACTTTTTCCAGAGGAATAAAAGCTAAAATTCAAAGACTTACCAACACATCTGCATCATCCAATCCCACTTTAAGTTCGGATGTCTGTTGCTTTTTTGGCTCTGCTTATTGAAGTTGCAAAGTTATAATCATCATCCATCAGATAGTGGTAACAGAAAATATTTAACAACTTACGAAAGACTTAACACAAAAAAGGAAATTAGAAGCTTGTTTTGTTGTTTATTCAAGCAGTATAAACTAAATAAATT
This sequence comes from Nicotiana attenuata, assembly GCF_001879085.1. Lineage (NCBI taxonomy): Eukaryota > Viridiplantae > Streptophyta > Magnoliopsida > Solanales > Solanaceae > Nicotiana > Nicotiana attenuata. Next base: position 35,781 of record NW_017672803.1, on the reverse strand, counting down.
AGGGAAAATACATACCACCATACATAAAAATCAGAATTTGTATAAAGACAATCGATCAATCAAACAACGACATCTCAATCCCACACTAGTTGGGTAGCTATATGAATCATCATTTTTTATTCCACTTTGTACAAGCCCATTTTATTTCAATATTGGTGAATAATTTGTCTGTTAAGGCAAATAAGGGTTCTCCAAACCTAAAGATTCTAAAAATCTCACACTTATCTCTAAACTAACATACAAAGCTCAAACCAAACTTAAAAGGTTCTTGGCGAACATTGGAAGCGTAACAAATTTATATAGATAAAAATGCAGAATTTATATAAAGCAAATCAATCAAAGAACTCCCTCTTAGTTGGGGTCGGCTACATGGGCAGATCTAGTTAACAACTTATGGCCTTCATCCAAACCCAGTAGATTTTGAATCCAATAACTCAATGGGCTGTGGTAGAATTCTGAACTCAAACCCATAATGTTCAAATCCTGGATCTGCATCTGGTCGGCTATATGAATCATATTCCGATCTACATGAGCTAATTTCAATTATACTGGAAAATAATTTGTCTTTTAAAGCAAATTAGGAGTTCTCCAAAACTAAAGCTTCTCTAAATCTCACACTTATCCATTTTTCCTATAAGGAATATTGCAGCAGTAAAGTGAATCTCACACTTATCCCTACACTAACATAAAATTCTTTCACCAGTCTTAAATGAGTGATGTAGAGCACACAAACTAAGTCTTAGTCCTAACTAGTTGATATCACCTATTAGCTAAGTCAGCATAAATCCCGAGAATTGATAATTCCGCATTGATCCCCAAAGTTCATACTTCCTCCATTCCAATATATGTGAACCTTTTCGCTTTTCAAGATTCAAACTGTGTGAGCTTTGGTCAACGTTTTGAAATGCATTTCTTCATCATATTGACATGAGAGGAATTGCAACTTAGTACTTTTCTTTTAATTTTGAATATATAAATTTTTAACTTTTCCTTCTCAAAAAATAAATTTAACTTTAAGATATCGAGTTAATCTAATCCAATTTAGCTTCAAAAATTAGTCAAACCCACTCTCGAAAGCGAAAAAGGTTCACATAAACTAAAACTTGGAATAAGAAAAAATTCAAGTGAATCAGTTACCTCCATCAGGCAAAAGAGCAGCAGAACTGCATTTGTGAGACAAATTGACAGAGAGTTCACAGTACTGCCTCTCATATCCCTCAAAAACTTCACTCATCTTCCTTAAAAATCTCCGCTCAAATCACAAATTCAACCTGTAAACAAAAACAAATCAAATCAAAGAATTGAATCAAGTTCAAAATTTAACTCAAACTTCATAATTTAGTACTAGCTACAACATTTCCAATTCACAAACCCTAGATTCTCGAAAAACCCAAACAAAATGAAACAAAAACACAATCGATCCACAATAAATAAGCAAGTACATACATGTATATGTATAGGCTAAATATACACAGTTATGAAAGCGTACTACGTAAGTAATGATCGCAGACAGAAATGTACGTTGAGTCACTGACGAGTTAAAACTGAGTTGACTCGGATCAGAGCTCGGTTAGGGAAAAATGAATTTTCATAGAAATGGTTGTTACACTCCGAAGACTTGCGTGTACTCAGAGAGAGAGAGAGAGAGAGCGAGAGAGAGAGAGAGAGATAAGTTTTTCTTTTTTCCTGAAAAGTCCCCCAGCTTTGGATTGTAATTCGACTTGTCATCCATTATATTTTTTGTTGTCATAAGGAAAAATTAAAATAATTTTTAAAAGTCAGTTTCACAGATATCAATATTAAAGTATTAAAATTTAAATAAATTTAAACCCGTGTAAAATAATGTTATTAGTTGAATAATAGTGTATGTTTTGAGAAAAAATGCACATGTCGTGTCACTTGTCCTCAACAATTTCTTGATTTAAAAAAAAAAAGTTGTAAAAACTAAATTAAAATGTTGCCAACGAGATCATGGATTGGTAAATTTGGACTCGTAAAGAAGTCAAGTATTGCAGGATGAAAAAACTAATTAATACATAAACTACCTAAATTTTGGTAATTTCCTAGGTTCTAGCTAGCAATGAGAAAAATTGAATATGTAGAATTCTCGTAAGCTTTTGCTCCAGATGCCAATGCCTTCTAGCAATAAGTCGATCAGACGCAAGTTAGGAGTTAGGACCTTTTGACTCCCAACATTGTAATAAACACAGCAAATATAGCAACATTTTCAATCTTCTTCAAATTATGCAGAGAAAAGTAGTTGCTTTGGAAACCAGAACCAGACCACAATATGATGCTAAAATACTACGTAAAACAACAGAAAATAAAGGGACGAGAAGGATTAGCTCAGCATTAAGTAATCTCCATCTCCAAAAGGTCGAAGGTTCGAGTAGCACTGACCAAAAGTGGAAAACGACTACTACATATCCATATTAATTACAGCAAAGCCTGAAAGAGCAAAGATACAAACACCACTTTGCCATTCATCACCAGAGAGAGGTTCTTAACAAACTTAGTACTGAAACTGTTTAGCAAAAACACTCTCCATGACCAACATTACACAAATGGTAACGTGTCAAACAGTGGACATTTCAAATTTTCATGTGACGAAGCTGCACAAGTCTAATACAACGACAGGGTAAAAACTAGGTTAGAACTCTACATTCTGTACAATATGCTCAATCTAATACAATATCTGGGAAAGATCATGTTAAATTCCTCAGGGAGAAAGTGAGCAGATATTCATTTCTATGTATTCTATATCAGGGCAAAAATATGCAAATCCTTTGCCTCACATAGTGCAAATTTGGACACAAATGTAACTCTCATCTAACAGACTCAAAGATAAGCTTCAGTAGTTTCTCAACTCGGACCAGTTTCATCATATGCACTTCTACCTACGTCTGTCTGGTCAGAGTCTGTGTGTCCCGACTCATTATCGGGGAACACCTCAGATTGCAGAGAAGGAACGATATTATTCACGTGCAACCATGTCAGTTCCCACAAGCTATCTCCACCGAGAGCACCCCTCTGAACAAGTACCCCCTTAGATTTCATTACAACCAAGGTGTTCTTAAGAAGTTCAGGGACTAGCTCCTGAAGCTTTTCACTTTTCTTACCTCTGAGCTTCACCTTCATGAATTTCTCCATCCGGTTGAGGACTCCAAGCCAAAGTTTACAGAAGGTGGTCAATTGAGATAGCTCGTGAAGCAACTGTAAAAACACCTTAGTTAAAAGCTTCAAGGCAAGAACAAGTGTCTCTTCCATGTTTCGATAATCTTTTTGTGATGTGAGCTCAATCAAGTCATCCAGCATTGTGAAAATGACAATATCAAAGCACTGCAACCAGAGACCATGTGGAAGGTAAATTTCATCTACTCCTGTCAAACACATTTGTAGGGATGAAAGAGCATGATTCCTAACTTCTCTCTGATCCAGACAAACTTTCCTTAGACCCTGTACAAGCCTCAGCCACATTTCCCCTATATCCTGAGACAGCTTCAAAGCTTCTGCCTCCGCCATCGCTTCCCTGGCATCTTTGGACCAGCGTGCTAAACAAGCAACAGAACCTGCCATAAGATCCACCGCACAAGCAGGTCTATCAGCTAGTCCAGTACGGGATTCTGCAAAATTTCTTGCTGCATCAATGCAAAGAACATAATTAGCTGGAGACAAATGGGCTCCCTCGGACATGATGAAACATAGGGCATCAAATCCTAGTTCCGAAGCTTCTGTATGTCGAGCTGTAAAAGAAAGTAATTGAGTAATATTTCGCCATCCCATTTGAGATCGGATATGTGGAGCATTTGCTTTAACCAGCCGACTCACTTCCTGCGTAATTTGTTCGCAGTATGCATCAGCTACCCGGGCATCAAGCTTGAGAACAAGATGTAGTGACTTTAGAAGTTCATCTGCGAAGTTCTCTTTATAAGGAAGAAGCCTCTGGCAGATGCGCAGTAGTCCAAAAACAGCTTTCTCAATTAGAGCACAAGGCATTATTGTTGAGTGTACAATATTAGCACTATGTTCATAAACTCCCTGCCAAAGAAGTTCTATTCTATCTCTATTGTTCAAGGTGATTGCAATCAGCAATTCCAAGCAGAACACTGCGGTATCTTCATCCTCGGGGGAACTACTACCCTTCTGAGGTCTCCCAGCAGCCCATATGAGGGCCCTTGCCAACTGCAACAAAGAATCAGCTAGGAGAAACTTACTTCCTGTGAAGATGGTATCAATATGGCATTTCTGAATTGTCTGCAGTGTGCGCTGATGAGCCGCAAGTTGTTGCTCAGTAGGTTGAGACCTCGGCTCTTCTGTATCTAGAGATAGGAGTTGACTAAACCGGCCCATAAGTCCTGAAGATCTTCTGGGAGTACCAAGGGATTGCATATGAGCAGCAGACAATGAATTTGTGAGGGGTTTCCCATGTCCTGGATCAGAAAAAGCCTCTGAATCATCAGCCGCATCACTGGCCACACGAGCAGGAAGAAGGCCAAGCTTGTGCAGTCTTAAGATGCAATCCAAGATATTTCTCCAGCCAGTACGGATAAAATCACCATATTCGTTTGCTATATTGAAAACTGTAACAGTTGCCATCCTTGCTTTTGCATCATCGCCAAAGGCTAAAACAGGTTCCTCCACCATTGAGGGATTCAAGAGAGTTGTGAACTTACATAGAGATACTACTAGATCATCCAAAACATCTTCAAGATGATGGCAAGCTGAAATCTTTGCAACAGCCAAGAAACCATTTATACAGGTTTGGTAGACATCCTCATGTTCAGCATGATCAAACACCACAGAGATAGCAGCAATAGTAGGGCCCGACATTATCGCAAACATATCATGGTCAAGGTAGGCTTTAGAATCACACATGATGTATGGAGATGTTTTTTTAGATTTGTGCATCAAATCAATCCAACGGCTTGGGTTCATTTCAGCAAAACCAGCACCTTGCTCTGGTGTTGTCCGGATCTCATTGTTGCAGATTGAATGGTACAATTCAGATAGAAATTCACGAGGAAGATCATTACCTCCATTAATGTGCCGATTATTACGGATGAAATCTTCCTCTGTCATCTTCTTCTTTACCTGAACATTGTGCTGGTCAGTGTTGAGCATTATTATAGAATACGATAACAACAGAGCAGCATCTTTATTAGCTAGAATCTGCGGAGATTGCTCGTAGTATCTCTCTGAAAATGCCTCAAGCACCCTTGCTATCTTTTGAGATTCCCCAGGCAATCGGAAAGTTTCCAAAAAAAGCCTCAATGCGGTATCTAGGTTCATGTCTTGGAAATCAAATGTTCCAGCAAACTCATGAAGCACCTGGACACAAAATTCATCATGATTTCCAAGAAAATCCCCAACAAGATTCTTATCTAGCCCAGCTGTGAACCTAAAAAAGCAAGCCACACTCTGTGGATCAAGTTTTTCCGGCAATAGATGTGTTCCTTGAAGAAACTCCAGCCCTTTCTTTGGGTCCCTATTAAAGTGATCAGCTCCAATCATTAACCTTCTCTTGATGTACTTCCGGCGACGTACAAATGGTACCCAATGATCAGGATCACTATAGTTCTCACACTTAACCATCCAGAATGGAGTATACTCCTCTAGATTTATTGGAGTGTATTCCGAATCATAGGATCCATTGCCTATCCTCTCAGCCATTCCCTGGATTACAGCAATCAGACCATCCAAAGCAAGAATGTGCATGGCAGACAATGGAGAGTTCACCGGAAATGCACTCTTAGATAATAAATTCGCAAGGTCTTCAAAAATGTTACTGCAGGTGATATCGCAATCTAAATTTGCATACATTTCTACCATGAAGGATTTTTGTCTGCAAAAGTCAACAAGAGCCTCCATTGCTACTTCCTGCTGCTGGTATGAAGCCCCATAACGACTTTGTGCAAGTCTCAAGACCACACAGGAAAAGAAAGCCTCAAGCTGTAGCTTCAGTTCAGTACGCAAGTGCTGATACAGATTTAGAACAATACTGCAGACCATTGAAAGAATCAATGGACTCAATGACAAACCAAACTGCATTAGATTACGGAATAATTCATCCTGGACTAAACTCAACAATCTGGGGTGACTGCAAATAGCAGGGCCTCCCAGTTCAATGGCTGAGTTAATCAAACCAAGGGCAAATAGTGGAACATCTTCATCAAATGCCATAGTATTTGCTCTAGGACCCATCCCTACATGTTCGACAACATTCAACAAAGAGCACAAGAAGTGAAATATCTCGACCATGCATGGGACACCATATGGCTCTGTCATCAAATGTAGGTCATAAGGAATGTTATCCTTCCCGTTATCACTCATGACCATCCCTTCATCTGTGCTAAGCAGACCTGTGGAAACAGAAGAAGTGAAGCCTCCAGAAGGTGGTAAGCTATCATATTCGGAGGTACCAGTACCATTTCCCGACTTGCTACTGAAGCTGTACTCGTTATCATTTGCAGCAACCTACGTAAAAAGAAATTAACATATAATGCTCCAAACACATTTGGGTAGAAGAATAAGAAGAAAAAGCAAAAGATTAATTCACAGGAAATACTCGATCAAATCTGGACTGCTGAGCAAAACAGAGATAACACATAATGCACTGTATTCATGCCTATTTAAACCAGTTGAACATATTTAAACAGCACCTCATTGAGTCAAGATCCTAATTTTAGCGCTAACATATTTATGGTACCTGCATAGCAACCCTGCTAACTTCAATTATCCTACTGCACAACCCACCCCTGGGCGGAAAAAAAAGAGATGCATGTGCGGACAAAATGAAAAGGCAAAGTAAGCTCGAAGGATGAACTTAGTCAATAGAAAAGAAAAGCTCCCATTTTCTCTGCTGATCCGATGATGCCCATGAGGCAAGATTGGTCAATGAGAAGATTCTTTTTTTAGTTTGGGCCAGCTTGCATGCACTTTGACTTATCCAATGGGTAACTTACTACATTCCACAAGCACATGTACTGGATAAACCTATCCGCTAAGGCTGGACCAGAGCACTGAGTGTTTTAGCTAAAATCCAAACCTGGGATCTCCGGACTGTTACTCCTATTCCTTAACTACTCAATCTCCCCCTCGGAAATGGTTCATGGGAAAAATGTTAACACTACTAGATTATAATATGTTTCGCATTTTTTATTGATTTTGAGGTCCAAGGACAGAAGATTGTGGAAACTTTGTTAGGTGACTTCAATAGCTGGGAAAAATAATGTTAGAGACTCCAGCAAAGGATAGCTTTCAGAGATTAAAAAGAATGTGCACCTGTCCCTCGCTTTTGGTAGAACTGCGCCGTCTAACTATGGAATGTTGCATGTTGTCAACTTCTGCAAGGTGCGCAAAAATACATCTCACGAGTTCATGCATGGTGTGACGTGCTATCCGCTGTAAGAGCTCACTTTTTGTTCCAGCTTGATGAACTACTCTGAAGCATGTGTTGACGATGGTGCAAACATGCTGATTACTCAACACAACTGATGCTTTACTTCTCATGCACGCCAAAAGAACTTTAAGTATCTTCATCAATACAACTTCTTCTGATGCAGGATCTGTCACCTCAAATCTGCAACTAGTCACAGCATCCACAACAGAGTGCATTGCATCTTCAATATTGACAGTATTAATATCAAAAATATTGAGGGTCAAAATCTTGAAAACAGAAGACAATGCAACACTAGTGATTGGTGCCCCAGTTTCATCAGACCGAATAACATCCAGAAATGGCTGGAGATATAAGGCTGGACTGATGGCTTGCCCTGAATGCTGCCATGAAAATATCTGCTTACGCAATGTCTTAAGAGACTGGATTAGAGAGTGTTCTAGCTGATCATCTCCTGAAGCATAACGACCACCCCACCTCACGTTTCTTCTCATGACTGCTAAAACAGCACTTACTTCAGAATTAATCATACAAGCTATAGCAGTTTTGTTGGAAGAAGTCGTCTCACAATCTTCTGGTTCTTCTTCAATTGCTTTGATACTAGATTGTAGCCTTAAGCGCCCCATTTCGGAAAAATAATAAACTGGATTGTGTTCTGGCTCTGTAGTTGTGAACGTTCTTCGCGAGGGTTGTTCTAGAAGGCAGTCAAATCATACCCCTCGTGGTCTGTAAAGCACAACTGTATAATTGAATGTTGTTATATTACATCTTTGTTAACTTCTCTGAAAGAGTACTGAGGTACCAAATGCATTCTGAATAATTTTGCAACATAAATGCCATGTAATTTTCAGAGTTCCCAAAGGTAGAGGCATAGAAAAAGGCCAAGGTTTGCTTTTATACTATCTTTAATTGCAGGAGATAAAACAATAGTAAACGGTGAAGAAATCTGATCCCCTTCAATCTTAAAGTTATTTGATTAAAAGATTGAAACATAGCAACATGATACACCACAGCATAATTTATGGATATCATTGTAACTACATCTTAGTCCCATATTTGTTTTACTTCCACCACCACACCACATTTTCCCTCACTCTGCTTGCATTCTATCCTTGTCCCAAATATTATGCAGCAAAAGAGCACTGGTACTACCCAATTTACATCTTGCTACTCTCAATTATGGCACCAAACAACAGGGAGCTTGGATTAGTAAAAGGAATTGTCCCTCTGGAAGGGGAGAAGATGAAGATATACCATCTTATGGTGCTGCCAGATTCCAGATGTAAAGCTGAAATATGCTAATATAATGTGATTAATTAATAAGAGAGTCATCAAGACTCAGAGATACAATGCCTAATCTGGTCGTTGCCCATTTGACTTTCCGAAAGACTGCTTTTGCAAAAAGGATAATTAATTTGAGGCCCATGCATAGAAACAGAAAACTTTCTGCCCTCTATATCCAGGATGTAAGCATAACATTATATTGTAAGTCCATTTACCTATTTTGCTGGCTGCTATCACAAGTAGGAATTTTCTACAGTGAGGCAACAAGATTCCTAAACGACCTACTCACCTACATTACAAGGACTGGATCGTGAATTTGATTCTGGGTATGAATCTGGCATTGGTATATCCACTTATCAGTAGGTAATTAGTACATTTTGAACAATCTATTCAAAGTAACACGCCCATGTCATTCCCATTTGACACTGGTACATCTAGGCAAATGGTAATTCCATGTTACACATCTACTCATTATGCAGTGTATTTCTTCATCACCCTAATTAGATATCACATTGTTTGCCAAAAATAAAAAAATAACACAAATAAACATTTGAATTACTTCCACACCTTCCCTTGGTCAGAAAAACTCACAAAGAGAAAAGAAAAACGAAAAAAGGGTACTACAGTCCCACAAATGTTCCATGAACTACCACAACTAACTAGAACAAGTAAGACTCCTGAAAACCAATTGACATTCTTTTGGGATAAAGATAAAGAAGAAGACATCCACAACGCGAAAGAATAACAATTCATTCAGCAAGGTGATCAGGATTTGAACTTTGTAGGTTTGAATTCGAAATGCTACACAGCACATTTGATTTACTAGGTTAAAAATCTATTGTTTATACTTATCCAACGAATTTTAGAACACATACACATGGTCTGAGCCAAAGTTATGGGGTCAGATTATGTACACTAAAAACCCTCAATTTTCAACTCTTAACTAGATGGAAATAATATCTTAAACTTAACATCAACAACTAAAATGTTGGAGATCCAAACCACTAATTGTAACACCAAAACATATCAAATTATCCAAAATTGATTACTATAAACAACTCAACAACTTGTCAACAAGTCTAAGCATTTTATTCTTTTCTGTGAAAGAAATTGATATAAACTAAAACAAAAACTATATTCACAATGTTCTATCGATAATTGATCATCAAAAGGAATATTTTAGTAAAAATATGAACAATTGAATAATAGAAAGTAAAGATGAGCGAAACTAAGTAAGATCAAGTGAAAATGCTTTACCACAGTTTGGATCTATAGCTGAAGATGACTAGAGAGACCCCCGAGAGAGTGACGAAGAAAATCCGGAAAAAAAGAGAAGACTAGTGAGAGAAAATGGAGTTTTTCTGCGAAGAGAAAATCTCGTATTCCTTCATAATTTTGACTTCACATTCTAAGCTCTATAATTAAACGGTAAAATGTATTTATATCATGTTAAGTATTTAAACTTAAATATAAAATAAAATAAAAAAATTCTTGAGTTAATATATATGCACGGATATTATGAAAAAAAAATCGTACTATCAATTATTTTGACCAATTATAAAAGATTGCTTTCCATGTTTTTAAGATTGCCAATCTCCTAATTTTTGTATAATTATCTACAATTATGTTTTAAGTGATGTCTAATGCCTCATGCACTTATTTCCCGCTATGCACGGGCTTGGGGAAAAGGCCGGTCACAAGGGTTTATTGTACACATCCTTATCTTGCATTTCTGTAAGAGACTGTTTCCACGGCTTTAATCCGTAATCTCTTGGTAACATGGGAATAATTTTACCAGTTACGCGAAGGCACCCTTTGGTGATGTAAAACAGCAAATTTTTTTTGCACAATAGATACATAAGACTTATACTCTTTTTTCTAAGGCAGAACCATAAGATGTTTATTCATAGGCAATAAGTCTATACACGTGAGAATCATCATTTGCACCTTTTGATAAGGGCAAAATTAGAATTTTAATTCTAAAGTATTTTAACTTTGTGTTAAATATTTTTTACAGACTATCAAATTTTGTAAAATCCTTTTACTTAATCGATTATGGTGAAGTCATCAATAAATTCGACATATCATACACTAGAATTTGAGAAGAACATTTATGAGGTCAACGACAAGCTTACGACATAATAAAATATATTGATAATATAAAAATAAAACTATATTGCCAATATATATAAGTTAAACCAATTTTTAATCTAACAAGTAAACTTCTCTATTTGTTTACTTAATAGTGTTTGGCTGAAAAATTCATGAAAAGAAGAATGAAAATGGATCAAACTTGACAATCCAATCTCATAGAGTAATAGAGGATACAAAATATCAATGATTGACAACAAGAAGATGGCCACTAGATGCCCCCAAAATATAAATTATATTAATAGTTTGAAACGAAAAAAAAACTATCTACTTATGGAGTTTTTTTTTTTTTTTTTTCCTTTTCTTGTTTTAACGGCTAGATTTGTTATAGATATGGAAAATTTTCACAAACTGTCAAACTCCTTATCATTTTTTCACAAATGAACAAAACTCTCGATTGTTGTGAATATGTATGAATGAAGATAAAGGAATGGGCACAAAAGGGGTTACCAAAGAAAAGGAAAGGAGCTTCAAATGATTCTGAAGCAAGGGGACAAAAGCAAGAAAAAGAAAGAACAACTTATTACAATCAGATTAAAATAGCAGAGAAAAAGAGAGAAAGAACTAAAAAAGAAAAAGAGATTAAATAGCCCTCTGTTTAAATGTATAGGTATCATTCGGTGAATTTGCAATGGAAGGAATAAAATTAGTATGATTAACAACAACAACAAACCCAGTAGTTTCCCCAGGTGGGGTCTGGAGAGGGTAAGATGTACGCAGCCTCACCCCTATCCCTGAAAAGGCAGAGAGGCCGTTTCCGATAGATAAAAAACAAAGAAACAATCATCATAAGAAATAAAGCTTGCAATTAAATGGTCCAAACATCTCATGGCACTGATACAGTCGTAAAACATCTAAAGGAATAAAGTTGAGTTAGCTCCTGTCCAGCCATGTAAGGTTTAAACTAAGTTCAGAATGTATTGGGAAAGGAAGCATAAAACACTAGAAATGGAGCAGCTGCTGAAAATAGATACTGCCTGCAGCTCAAGAAATACAAGTCTTAAGATGAAGGATCTGAAACTCAAGCCATTATCTTTGAAGATCTCATAAAGAGACTGTCAACAACCTTCCCCATATTTGAAACGGTATCCAATGAAGCCGGGTAAATTGCATCTTGCTTAGGGTCCTCAAAAATTACAAGGCATCCAGCACCCTGGTCCAGAGTCCCAGCGAACTTCTTATCCAATATCATTTGAGATAACTTCTTCTCGACATGGTCAGCTGGCAATTCAATCAACTCAGCAATATGAGCAATCTCAACCCTTGAGAAAGGCTCAATCAACTTGCAAAGATTCTGCTCCATTAAAGTGTCGTAGAGCGAAGAGAGGTGCCTATGGACGATAGGATCTTCATCAAGCTGAGCCTTAAAGTTCTGAAGAGCAATCTCAAAGAGCTGCAAAGATCGCTTGGAGTGAGCATCGGCAACAGCTTTCATAGCATCAAGTTCTGGCCCCTGATAATTCAGTCCACGTGAAGATATTATTCCTGCAACATCATCAGCCTGGTTGACCATGACTTTGCATAGCAACATATACTTGAGGCTGTATATGGCCTTGGCTACGTACTTGGCCTTGGCCTTCGGATCTTTTTTTGATGAAGCGTCCTTGGAATCGTTGGTAGCAAGGGCATTAAAAGCCTCAAATGCCTCATAGAAATAGCTGTAAGCAGTTTTATAATCTTTCTCTTCTGCATGAAGTATCCCACTCTGCAAATCAATGTCACCTTGCTGATCTGGAGGGACATAAATAGCATTGGCTGCTGTTCTAGCAGCTGTAAGTGCAGCCTTGGCTTTGGGAAGATTTCTCAAAGAATAGTGGAGCTTGCTCTCCGTCAAGTCAATCTCCAGAAGAAGCAGCTTGTCATCCAATCTTCTCACCTCCTTGATCAGTCCTGAAAGGAGTGTCAAAGCTTCAGAATACTCTTTGTTTTCCATCAGAAGAGCTGCAAGTTTTGACTCAATCCGCTGACGAAGGAAAGTTCGTTTCTCCGCATGGGTCCACTGCACTATCTCTTTGCAAAAAGTAATTTGAAGGTCAGATGTACCCGGTATTTTAGCCATTGCGTCAACAATTCCTTTATTAACAATTTTGGCTGTTTTCGCCTTGGGTATTAAAGAGAAGAAGGGACGCAACTGGCTGAGAAGGTTTTTGAGATCCTCAGCCCTATTCTCCTGACTTAGGAGGTCACACAGATTGAAAATTGCCTGCTCTTTGATCCTTAGGGCCTCGGAAGATGATGAAGGATTCTCAAGGATGTGGTAGAGAATGGAGATAGCCTCAGATGGCGTTTTAGCCTCAGAAGCCTGTGCTAGTGAATCTGCGGTTGCAGGTAAATACGAAGACGACATGGTTACAGCTAGCAGAATTTTAAGTCCTGCATTTTTAGTCAACAAGGAAATTAGATATATACAAGCACAGAGGCAGCATGTGGAACACTTTGTCAAGTTGTCTTTACATAGACTCAATTTCGCACTTAGTAGCTAAAGATGTAAGAGTAGTTAAAATGAAGAAACTGCATTAAGCTATGCCAGCTAATTGACATAGAAAGCACAATTCTCCAATATGTAAACAACTGCAAAAGAGTACTATGTCAAAACTACAAATATCAACCCTGTGAGAATATCAAAATAAAATACTCCTTAGAAGATGAACTTTACAAGTGATTGATGAAATTATCAGGCACAATTACAAGCAATTTAACCTCACTTTCAAATGATCCTCCTCTATTTTCACTTGAAGGATCAGACAAGAAGGTGTATCACAACTAATCTTTTGAATACCGACAACAACAACAACAACAACAACATACCCAGTAAAATCCCACTAGTGGGGTCCGGGGAGAGTAGAGTGTACGCAGACCTTACCCCTACCCCGATGTGGGATTATTTTTAGTCCCAAAATGGCTCTTCAGTCAATTTTTCAATTGAGAACCCTAAATTATCATGCCGTAAGCACGTTCTCCTCGGCGAGTTTTAGTTCAAAACTGATTTGGCTATATATGTCTTACTCTTACATAATATGAGGCAGCTCATATTCCTATTTTGCGAAAACAACAGACAAGAACACCCACCCGCACGCCCATCCAAGCAAGTAGGCAAAACCACCTGAACAATTGCGAATGAGCTAAGTCTTCACCTGCTGCTAAAGTCTTAGACAAACTCACAAACAAATTGTTACGTTTTCTACCTTTGTTCTTTTTGGGAGTAGGTGAGGAGTAAGGTCAAGGAAGCAAATGAACCAAAATTTTACACTGACAACAATTCAGGAAGTTTGATATTGAATCAAAAGATTCACTTATGCTTCAAAATAAGGGACTTTTGAACCGGTGAGGCCCCTTGATTCTTTTACTGATCAGTTGGTGAAGGCCCCCTGATTCATAGAGACATACTCTCAGTATGACTTAGAGTAACTACAACAACAACTGCGCCTCCGTGCCAAACAATTTGCGCTCAGCTATATGAATCCTCACTTACTGTTAAATTCATCTCAAGCATATTTTACAAAATAAAAACAAAAATGAAAAGTACTAAAGGTTCTCTATATTTCCTACTGGCATAAGAATCTCTAACAGGACTAAAAGACTCCTAGAAAGCATAGGACCTAAAGTAAACGTACTAATTTAGCTAAAAACGAAAGCAACTCATTTCTATGTCCCTAAGGCCATCTCCAACCTTACCCCCAATCCCCATAATGGGGGCAATTTTTGGGGTAATTTAGCTCCAACCCTCCCCCATTTTTTTCCCCAAAATGGGGGATGAATAGTGTTCCCTCAAATATGGGGGTACACTATTCATCTCCCCCGTTACTATTCATCACCTTTTTATTATTATTTTATTATTTAATCTTTTAATTTATCTCTTTATATATACCTAATTATGTTTATGTAATGTCTTTATAATATTACTTTTACATCTTAACTTTGGTGTATAATTTTGATAAATTAATTTTCGTGCATTTATTATTTTTATGTAAAAATTGTTAGCTAATTTTATTATAAGTTATAATTGTACAAAAAATATATAATTATCTCAAAAAATGAATGGTGCAAATATAAAATATTAGATGTTGCTAAAATTGAAAGGTGCGAATATAAAATATTAGATGTTGCTAAAATTGAGAAGTGAAGATTGAAAACACATTAAATGAAAATACATTAAATTAAAATACATAAAAATTGAAACTACGGTAAATAGCATAATAACTTAGTAGGGAGTTATGTCGTTTCCAGGTACACCAAAATCATTATAGTATTGACTAAATGGGGCTGAGCATTGTTGTGGTTGTGACTGTGGATATTCTTGACTTCTTTTATACATTATTCGTTGTTGTTCTTGTCGCATAAATTCACGACGAGTCGGATCGACAATAGAATCCACATCCATCATTAAAATTTTATTTTCTTCTTACATTTCTTTTACTCTTACTTTTTCCTCCCGCCCATTATGTTATTCAAGGACAAGAATATAATATGGGTTATTATTTAGCTGACAGTATATATCCAAAATGGTCAACCCTTGTGCAAACTATTCGTGAGCCACGTTCGGCAAAGAAGAAATATTTTGCGATGAAACAAGAATCATGCCGAAAAGATGTTGAACGTGCATTCGGAGTTTTGCAACAACGTTTTGCAATTGTTGCAGGACTCTCGCATTTTTGGCAGAAAGAAGTGCTACATGATATAATAACTACATGTATTATACTGCACAACATGATAATCGAGAATGAGCGTGATCTTAATGCACCAATTCAAGATGATTTGGAAGGTCCAACTCCAACAGTAGAAATGGCAGTAGATGAAAATCAACGATTTCAAGAATTTTTAGCTCGACCTAGAAGAATTAAGGACAAAGATGCTCATTTTGCACTTCGTAATGCATTAATAGATCATTTATGGGAGAATACTATAGGTTGAAGTTGAATATTTATGTAGTATTTTCGAATGAATTTTATCGTTATGTAATATGTAATTAATTAATCTTGTATCGCAATGATTTCACTTTTATTTGAATTATTAGTTAATCTATAATAATTGCTTACAAAATATATTATTTAAAATTTTATGGAATTGTTTTAATGGAAATTACAAATTAATAAAAATAAAAGATGGAATTTGTTTAATGGAAATTAAAAAATAAAATTGAAATGAAAGATAATAATATAATATAGAAGAGAGAGAAGAATATAAAAAAGTTTGGGGAAAAAATGGGGAATGGTTGGAGTAAGTTGTCCCCAAAATGGGGAAATCCCCATTTTGGAAACCAAAAATGGGGTAAAGGTTGGAGATGCCCTAAGCAAAAGAATAAAGAAGGAGACACTTAAACTTGGAAAGAGTAAGCAGCATTCCAAATGGACCCTTGTCCTCAATTTCCGTCCAAGTACTTACACCTTCGCAATTTAGTTGTCCTAAGAACCGGTATTAATAAGAAAGTTAGCTAATCTAATGGAGAAATTGAAATTTTAGAGAGACAATCCATTGAGCTGGGATGAAAACAGTACAAATATTTTTGTGAAACAAAATCCCAACAAAGCAATGGATACGGATGTAAAACCAGCATGAAACTTTAAAAGCTCCGACACCAACACATTTAGAAAGCAATATAACAACACCATCCTCAGCTCAGCGTTCTTGAAAACTCAGAATGGTGAGTCACCATTGGTGACAAGTGACTACCATGGTCTATTACAGCCAATTTCCACCAAATGCATTGAAATATTAAAGCAATATGTGAGAAGTAAAGCTGAATAAAATAAGAGCAAAACAGAGACCAAGATTCATGAGATCAACACAAGACCCCCATTTATTCATATAAAATTTCACATGTAAAGATCCTTTTCAAATGGCACCGATTAGATTTCCTTTTCAGATGGTATCACGCAATCCCTAGAGTTATAACTAAAACTCTAGAAGACGCCTCCATTTCTTCACCAATACTCAACACACACACTGATGGACAGAAGGAGAAAGATTATAGGCATAATACATAAACATCCATCTGAACTTGCCAGGAATAAGATTGAGCAACACCCCCCCCCCCCCCAAACCCCAAATGAGATAATAACTCCAGTTTATCCGCTCAGACTAGTCTCATTCGCTCAAGAAGGAAAGGTAATTTGCTCTAGGTGGTTGCCATGGTTATGGATTTATTATACGTGGCATCTGTGTGATTAATGGTGAGGGCATGTATGACTCTTCCGCATATAAGGTTGTGGCCTAGTGGTCAATAATGTTGGAGGAGAACCATATGGCCTCAGGCTCAAGTCCCTTACACTAGGTGATTTCCTCTCATCTACCTAAGAATTGGTAGGCGGAGTTAGTACATGTGCTGGTGGGACGTAGCAGGTGCCTGGTGTAATAGTCGAGGTACGGGCAAGTTGGTGTGCTCAGACACCACCGTCATCCGAAAAAACAACAATAACGCCTCAATCCTAAACTGTTGGAGTTGGCCTTATGAATCCTCAATATCCATTCCATTCACACTCGATAAAATTACTCTACTAATTAAAACAACTTCGGAAACAGCATCTCTGCCCTATCGGGGCAGGGGTAATTAAAACAACAATAACTCCTCACCCCTAAACCAGTTGGAGTCCGCCTTATGAATCCTCAATATCTTTCATTCACGCTCAGTAAAATTACTCCAACACTAACGGGTTTTTCTCTCTACATTCTCTAAGGACATACAGATCTCTAAACAAACTAAAAAAGACTACGGCAATTACTGGACCTTATGACTGATCTTAATTCCAATATTGCAAAACACATATGTAGTATGAACAGACACAATTCACAAAGGCATTGTAAAACCAACATCAAAGTTCGTATTTTTTTTAACTTGCTGGCGAAAAGGGGTTAGGGTTTTTTTCACTTCATAAAGAGGATGAAGTAAAACGAGGGAGAGAGCATAATAAAAAGACCAATAAAAAAATACTTACACAGAGATTTTGCTGAAGGAAAAGATCGCCGAGAGTTCGCCGGCGAAGGAGATGGGGAAATGGAGCTGGGAATCGTAGTTGGCGTGCACAGTAATTAAACCTTTGATAGAGCTGTGTGAATTAATAAGGGCAGATTTTTGTCTGTATTCTTTTTTTTTTTTCTTTTTCCTAAATCATTTTAAATTCTCTTTCTTTTACTTGTATGTAACTCTTTTTCTCTTTCTTTCCGAATTGGACTTGGGAGGTACGGTGAACAATTGGGGATCGTTTGGCACCAGGTATTAGAAAAAATAATGCAAGAATTAGTTTTGTGCACTAATTTTTTATTTGATATTTTCTTAATTTATATATAATTAATACTTATATTATGTATCCCATTTGGTATTATGCTATATAATTAATACATAACAAACCATAATATTAACAATGCAAAAGTTTTTAACACTTGCATAAATATAATTAAAACATAATTACCCTCAAATCTCTCAAAACCTATTTCAAATACTATCTATAACAGGTAACATTAATGAAATATAGTGAAGATGTATTCTTCTTCAATACATAACTCATAAGAAAATGTTAAATCATAACGGATAAAGATAACATTAATTAAAATTATCTTATAGTAGTACTATTATTTAGAAAATCATTTTTTTTATTGACTTCTATGTAAGAGTCCTAATCCATACCAGCAGACCATTCGCTTTTCTTGTGCAAATAATCAGTATTTTGTAGGGTAATAAAACAGTTGCAATAAAATTGTGTACAAAGTTAAGAATGTGGTGGGTAATTTTATAAATACTCTTTTTTTTTAGAAATTATGTAGTCCTTTTAATACACTAAATCAAATAATGGATAAGAAATAATCTTGGCATAACTAATGCCAGCATTACTAATTCCATCATTACTAATGGGCAAAATACATACTTTACCCATCGTCTTTGTCCCCAAATCCCTCTTACACACCTCTTAAATACGGGAATAATATTATACACCAAAACTTTTAAAGGCGTGTCAATTACACACCACTTCGATGTTTAACCACATCTGCTTAAAGATTTCTCTTACATGCGCCAATCAGCATCTAACACATGTCAAATCGAGGGGGAAAAAAGAAAAACTGAAAAAAACCTGTGCCCCTCCC
>NW_017672803.1:12939-16854 GCF_001879085.1 Nicotiana attenuata | reverse complement strand
AAAAAAGAACCCCCCCCTCCCTCCTCATCTTCCCAACCCCATCATCTTCTCCACCTTCACATACTACCACCAACCCTTCCACTACAAGCACATTCTTCCCTGACTATTGATTCAATTCTTTGACAATTTTGAGCAACATCCATCACAAATCCTTATACAAATTTTAAATTCAAGCTCAAACCCAAAGCTTCAAACTTGTTAATGGTATTTTTTAAATTTTATCAAAATTAATTACCTAAGTAAATTTTTACTCAACAATAATCACGAATTCAAACTAATTTTCTAGGTCATGAAAATCAACAAGACCCGATTAAATTTCCAAGCTTTTTCAAAAAGTCAATAATGGTGATTTTTACAAGACCCAATAGCTCCTATGTTCGTCTTTTTTTCTTCTTCTTAGTCATGGGGGTTGGAGAGACGTAATATGAGGGGTAGATAAAACTAGGAATCTAGGATGGGGGTTGGGGAAGAAGACGGGGGCTAGGGTTTGGAGTTGGGGAAGAAGACATGGATTATATTTTTTTTCTTTAATTTGAAAAGGAAATAGTTATAAAAAAAAAGGAAAAAAAAACTTAATTTCAGGTGAATTTTTTAGTTTTCACGCGCTTCTTTTATGTGTAATACACGCGTGTGACACATGGCAAAAGAGGTGTGTAATTGACACACTTTTAAAAGTTTTGGTGTGTAATACTATGCCCGTGTTTAACAAGTGTGTAAGAAGTATTTGAGTACAAGGTGGATGGTTAAAGTATGTATTTTGCCTTACTAATGTACCTTATTCAATATTATTCTTATACCTCCTGCCAAACGACCCCTTAATAGTATCTTTTTAGATTTATAACAATTTTAAGCTTCTTATATAAGTGCAGAAATAACCCTTTTTAAAACCCCTATTTAAAGGAGAGTCTTTATAGTCGCTTAGAATCAACTTCAAACTTGCGAGACTGAAGTTAAAAATTATAAGTTTGAAGTTGGAAACTATTAGTTTGGGTATCAAGTTAGGTTCTCAATCCCCAACATCATATGTCTGATACCAAAAGTCCAAAGCTGAAAACTAGCCAAGCCTAACTTCAAACACTGATGTCTGAAGTTCACTGCATTTACACTCAGCTGCTTTCAACTTCATAGTTTATTTTAAAAAATTGAGACTCAGATTTTTTATGTTATACTTCAATCAACTGTACCACTTTTTTTTTTGCTTGTGACACTAAGGTCATATCTCTTGCCTTATTCACTGTATTGGGAAAAATTAAGTTTACATATTGAAGTAATTGAAAGATGACGTGTCATGATATGAAGGCTAGTCAAAGAGTGGTGATTAGCAAAGAGGCACGAGTTGCAACATATACGAGCAGAGGCACAAGTAGAGGCACGAGCAGTTATTCAAAAGACTCAACGCTCGTACCTATTTAAATCCAAAAATCAAGGAGAACGAATCTGACAGCACAAGAGAGTACAGATACAGTATTTAATAAACATTAAATACTAAAAACGTTAGAGAATCTGTATTAAATTACAATGATTATGTAACGTAGCATTTAATATCTTTAATTGTCTATAATAGCTTATTATGACAAAGGCAAAACATATATCTTAGAGATAGCTATAAAAAGGAGAAGACTGGTCATTTGTAAGGACACGAAATTTCAACTGAATATACTGATTTACTTTATTTTCTGATATTTATCTTATTGTTATCAAAATCAATTTCTTTTGTTCATTTTTGATTATCAGTAACCCGAGTTCTTCTAAAAATTAAGCTTTGACCGAAATTCTATTTTTTGGTTAAATAAATTGGTTCCGTTGCCTGGAATCTGATAATCTATTCTTTCTTAGTCTAATCTTTTTTGCATCAACAACCATGTCAAACGTTAATGACAACAACCAAGGAAACCAAGGAAACCCTCAACTCCAAGGGAATTCACAAGATGACCACACCTCGATTCCTTCTCCACAAATCTCCCCTCGGGGTCTCGAGAAGGCACTCATGATGGGTCGCATTCAAATGCAAATGATTGAAAATGATAAAGCTATTAATGAAGCTTTGCAAAAGATAATCGCTCAACAGGTCAATAAAGCTCTTGAAGCCTTTGCCAGTCAGTTACCTGTTGCACCACCAACCAATTCCAAATACCAACACCTTGGAAAACCCTCGTTCTGGGCTTGCTAATTCAGGCAGTGGTGGAATCCTCAGCGAGTCACGAGATGGAGAACCAGGTAACTTAGTCAATTCTGATTTACAAAATTTAGTATTAACATTGCAGAAACAACTCAAGTAGCAAAGTGACCGCATAGAGCAAATACCCGGAGTACCGCCTATAATCAAAGGGATAGATATGGACAAATATTCACAGCAACTTTGGTAGCCAAGTGTTGCTCCTCTCCCAATTCGAAAGAAATTCAAAATGCCTGATATACCAAAATACAATGGAACTACTGATCCACGAGACCACGTGACTGCATTCACAACTGGCATAAAAGGCAACGATTTGACCTAACAAGAAATTGAATCAGTGTTGGTCAAAAAATTCGATGAAACACTCACTAAGGGAGCATTAACATGGTATTCTCTTTTACCCGAAAATTCCATAAATTCTTTTGCTGAGCTTGCAGATTCATTTATCAAAGCACATTCGGGAGCTCAAAAGGTCGAAAAGAGAATGGAGGATATTTTCAAAATCAAACAAGGAGACTCCGAGTTGCTCAGAGAGTTCGTGGATAGGTTCCAACGTGAAAGAATGACGTTACCACGTGTACTAGACAATTGGGCAGCTATAGCTTTCACTAGTAATTTGAATGAAAAAAGCTCAGAAGCCACGAGGCGACTCAAGGAAAGTCTTCGTGAATTCCCAGCAACAACATGGAATGACGTATACAACAGGTATAGAACGAAGCTAAGGATAGAAGAAGATATTATCTCACGGTCTCAAAAAGAGGAAAAGGTAAGTTCGAGACGGGCGGAAACAGAGAAAAAAGGTCCGGTAAAAATAGATACGAACCATATATGGGCCCAGCGGGAAGAGATACACGATCAAAATAGGACAATTCAAGGTACGATCATAAATCGAGGAATAGAGATTCGGGCTCATCATCAAGATTTAGGAATGACCGAAACACGCGAGAGTCACGGGACGATGATAGAAACTTGAAGGCAAGATTTGGCGGTTATAATTTTAATGTAAGCACTTCCGAGCTCGTAGCTGTTTTAAGAAGTATGGGTGACAAGGTGCGGTGGCCAAAAGAAATGAGATCGAATCCAAACATGCGCAATCCCGATCATTGGTGCGAATTTCACAATGATCATGGTCATAAAACAGCAGATTGTAGGTTGCTAAAAGGAGAAGTTGATCATCTATTAAAGCAAAGGTATCTCACCGAATTATTCAGTGAGAAAGGTAAGCAAGCATACATGAAGAATACGTAGGAGCCCCCTAAACCGCCTTCTCCCAAAAGGACCGTTAATGTTATACGCGGAGGGGAAGAAATCAATGGTGTGACGTACACAACAGCCAGTAAAGTTTCCAAAGTCACAATTACCCACGGGACGCGGATTCGACATGTCTTAGAGGAAGAAAGTATTACATTTGATGACGCAGATGCGGATGGCGTATTATCTCCACATGACAATGCACTGGTAATATCTCTACTTGTACATGATACTAATGTGAAACGAGTTTTGATTGATCCAGGTAGTTCCGTGAACATTATTCTGCTAAGAGTACTGCATGAGATGCAAGCTGAAGATAAATTAGTACCAGAGGCGCATACTTTGTCTGGATTCGACAATTCCAGCATCGTAACGAAAGGAGAGGTAATACTTACTACATTTGCAGAAGGAGTTGTCAAGGATACAAAATTTCAGGTGGTAGATATGGAGATGGCTTATAATATGATTCTCGGGAGACCATGGATCCA
>NW_017672803.1:4040-12861 GCF_001879085.1 Nicotiana attenuata | reverse complement strand
CAACAAAGGAACTCAAACAACATAAACTTTTCATTGAGAAGTTGAAGGAACTGAAGCAGGGACATCAACAGCAGCAGGCTCAACTTGACTCGAAGGAGTGAGGATACCCTTATCATCTTCAACATTTTCAGAAGCTTCAGCCACGGGAGAAGAAAAATCTTGATTCTGCTGAGTCTTCTCAATAGTCTCTTTGATCTTGGCTAACTCAGATTCCAAGTTAAAATTCTCCTGGCTAACTTCAACGAGGGTATCATGGCGAGAGTTTAAAAACGCCCCAACTCACTTCAATGGCAGTTTTATCTTCAAGGATCTCGTAATCTCTTTCCCAGTCAGCAATTTCGTTTCTTAACTTTTCATTTTCAGCCAAGGCAGGTTCATAAGAAGCTTGAAGAGAAACATGGGAATTTTCTAAAGAACAAACCTTATCAGAAGATACCCGGAGGTCTTCTTGAGTTTGAGTCAAATTCTGCACAAGTTCACCAGCATATGCTTCTTTTTCACCCAAGAGAGCCCTCAACTCTCTAATTTTTTCACTTGCCTTGGACAATTGCTCGAAAAAAGAGTTTCCAGACGAGCCTTTTCCTTACCAGCTTGATTTAAAGAAGCTTTTTCAACTGCCAATTCTGAAGTCAAAGCCCGTACCTGCTGCTCTAACGTACTTTTACTTTCTTCTAATGTTTCCACGTCGATCTGAAGACTTTCACATTGTTCCCTCCAATTATCCGCCTCCAATTGGTAGTCACGCATTAATTGCTCTGAGAGGGTAACCCTCTTCATCATCTCCGTGCCAATTAGATTGACCTAAAAAACAAGGAAGGGAAAAATAAAAACACTGAAAGCAGGAAAAAAAAGGGGTAAAGTAAAATTTGCAAAAGGGATACCTTTAAAGAAGCATGCACTATATTGTTCATCAAGGTTAAAGAACTATGGCTGTCAAGTTTTAGCTCTCTTAACTAGACCAATCAAAGGTTTTAGCCACACGTCAGCTTGACGTGATTTCCTCAAAAGGTTACCCTCAGCAGGAACTTCAATGGTAACTTGCCTCATAGTTGTGCCTCTACTCGAAGAACCAACCTCAGTGTGATGAACAGGTGGAGGGGGAATTGTTGAAGGGGGAACAGTAGAAGCAGTCAAAACAGCCTGGGGAGGAACGGAAACATCCACGATCGGCAAAGAAGAAATCACAGGAACGGGAGTAGAAAAAGAAGCAAGGGGTGCTTCATCAGAAATCGAGCCTAAATTTTCACTACCAAACCCGCGGTCAAAAAGCTGCTCAACAGAATCATGAGCAGCAGCAGGAACATCATCATCGGGGATCACCACCGGGGCTTCAACAGACTCGGAAAGAGGAACCGAACGAGGGGGAGAAGCTTCTTCATCGGAAACAATCCGTCTACGCGCTCGTGGCCTTTTCACCAAAGAGCTCCCGTCTTCCTCTTCATCATAATCTTCATCAATGGTAGCTTTTCTTTTTGATGAAGAGCCCAAAATTATCTCTTGGGCCCTTTCCAAAGAAATTCGAGAAGCTACGATTGCCTCAGCCGTAACACCTCGAACAGCAAATCCTGATAAAAAGAAGGATTAAAATAAGTTCAGGAAAAAACAATATATATATATATATATATATATATACCCGTCTTCCAAGATCTACCCTCCATTGGGGCAGTATTCAACAGCTTTCCTACCCAATCACGAAAATTGGGAATATCGTCAACAATTCCCATGGGTGCTGGAAAAGAAAAGGAAAATTAGAATAATAATCAACAAAATTGAAGAAAAAAGGTACGGGAAAGTTATAAAAAAACTCACGTGCAAAATTTCACTTCTCGGGGAAGGGAACATTCTCATCACCCACTAAACCAACAGCGGAGGCAGCAACAAACCTGGCATACCAGCCACGGTCTTTGTCATCTTCTGGATTAACCAAAACTCTTTTACTCCTTGCTACTAAGGTAAAGGCACCTTGGCGAAAGAGTCTGGGTGAATAAAGGTGAATTAGATGAGAAAAGGTAAAAGGCACGTCTGCCATGTTAGTCAAATGCCTCAAATAGGCAACAACCCTCCACACTAGAGGACCAATTTGACCTAAACAAACGTCGAAAAAACGACAGAATTCAAGGATAACGGGGTCAATAGCATGTTTGAAACCTAATGTGAAGGGGTATGTATAAACAAAAGAAAACCCCATTAAATAGGAAATAATTCTTTGGTTTGCATTGGGGATTATAATAGGGAAGTCATGACTCCAATGGCATTCTTTGCGAACCAAAGCAATCAAACCTTCAATGATCTGAGTGGGGTAAATATCAGCATGATCTAAAGAGGATACTTGATTTCTAAGGGATTCTCTATCATTATAGAAAGATAGTTCCGCAGGAACTATTTCGTCTATTGAAGGTTCACGAAGAGGTTCAGAAGGTTCCTTACCCCTAGAAGAAGATCTTTGAGAAAGAGAACCTCTGGTTCTAGAAGAGGGGCTGGAACTAGATGAAGGAAGAGAAGAAGCACGTATGGATGAAGACCCTAAATTACGTAGTCTACCTCCTCTTCTACTCCTATTGGGGGCAAGAGGAAAGTTATCAACCATGGGGACTCTCCTAGGGTTAGGGTTTGATGAAGACATGACAGTACGAGGAAGATGAAGAACAAGAATTGAATATTTTGAAAGCTTTGAAATTTATGTGAGAAAGACAAAGATGAGAACTATATTTATACTAAGAAGCAACCGTCAAAGAAAAAGGTACAATTATGGAAAGGTCATAATGAGAACTGTCGCTTCGTAATTGGTGAAGCCGTAAAAGAGCCTTAAAAGCACTGCAAAGTCGCAGAACCAACAAAAAGATGCCACGTTTAACAAGCATTAAATGGAAGTGACAACTGAAGCGTCGATTCTATCATAGCATTAATGACGGCAAATATTCTTGCTTTAATAAAATCCACTTCCCAAATATTCAATTGATGAATAAATAGCAAGTGGGGGGACTATCTGTATTAGGAAAAATTGAGTTTACATATTGAAGTGATTGAAAGATGACGTGTCATGATATGAAGGCTGGTCAAAGAGTGGTGATTAGCAAAGAGGCATGAGTTGCAACAGATACGAGCAGAGGCACAAGTAGAGGCACGAGCAGTTATTCAAAAGACTCAACGCTCGTACCTATTTAAATCCAAAAATCAAGGAGAATGAATCTGACAGCACCAAGAGAGTACAGATACAGTATTTAATAAGCATTAAATACTAAAAACGTTAGAGAATCTGTATTAAATTACAATGATTATCTAACGTAGCATTTAATGTCTTTAATTGTCTATAATAGCCTTATTATGACAAAGGCAAAATGTATATCTTAGAGATAGCTATAAAAAGGAGAAGACTGGTCATTTGTAAGGACACAAAATTTCAACTGAATATACTGATTTACTTTATTTTCTGATATTTATCTTATTGTTATCAAAATCAATTTCTTTTGTTCATTTTTGATTATCAGTAACCCGAGTTCTTCTATAAATTAAGATTTGACCGAAATTTCATTTTTTGGTTAAACATTCACATCACATATGTTTGTATTGCATTTTTCAGTTATTGTAGTTCATGCTTCATTGTCAATTTTCTTTAAAAATTTGACCAATCTTGTCCTTGAAGGTCATACGTTGTTATTTTGGTGTATTTCTTTTGGGTTAAATTTTGATTCATATCTGTTGGAAAAATTGGATGATTATGGAGATAAAAGGTTTAGCTTGAGGCGTGTCAATGACACTGTCCTTAAGGATATTTCGCCCACACAGTGATAAATAAAATTAGGCGTATCCCCCAGGATTCAACAAGCTCTTCTAGTATAACTAGGAGCAGAAACAACAAAGATTTATGAGAAGAAAACCCAGCACAAAGAAAAGGGAAGAAAATATTTTTAGCTTTTTCCACTACTTTTGTGTTACGAAGACAAGAGGCATATATAGTCTAAAGTCTACATAGAAGTAGACTATCTGTGAGGCTATCCATTCAAAGAAATACACCATAAGAAACATTCAAGCCATAAAGGCTATTCCAAAATCCGTTAAAACTTAAGCCATTAAAATTGGTCATTGATTTTCCAAATATTAATGTCATTGACTTTTCAATAACGTACCAATACATACTAATGACCATTCAATTGTCCAATTTATTTTGTCCCAAATTGAATTTTCAAATTTAACAAATTTTCTGTTACAAATATTTTAAAATAATTACTATTATAAAGACTTATTAATATAATAGTAAGAAAATGACTCTAGACATAGTTTTAATATTTCTTTTTGAGATATCAAAAGTATTTTTCTATCAATCCCCCATATATCTCAGAAAGAATATTAAAAATAATAATCATGAAATAATAAAATAATTTGCTGGGTTTCACAAATGAGTATAATGCGTCGAATCTGGTGTCTCTTGGACTATGAATAATAAAATAATTTGCTGGGTTTCACAAATGAGTATAATGCGTCGAATCTGGTGTCTCTTGGACTATGAACCAGACCTAGATAAAATAAGATTAAACTTACAGAACAAATGGTGAAGCTTAAAACTTCTATGAACCAAGAATTCTTTTGTAAGTTTAGTGTCTTATCTATCACATTATACCCCCACACACTTTGTTGTTTATCGCGGTTTTGCGCTAATAGGCCATGCGCGCGCCTGGTTTTCATGAGTGCTCTAGAAACTTCGCCACAAATTTCATAGGAGCGGCCCCACTCCACACTCATATAGGTCCATCCATCAAGTGTATTCTGCAGCTTAATACACCACCTATAAAGGGCTATGGATTATTGGATTAAGAGTATAATAACTCAACCTCATATTCCTTGCAGTCTTGCACTATATACGCACACACCATAGGAAGAGACATAATTTAATAGTGCATATTTGATCAACTAATGACTTGTTATTACCTATATGAACCTACTTCATGGGATCTCCAAACACATAGGTTGGGTTACCATCATGGTTGATATAACTCAAATTGGCAAAAGTCCCATTCCCCTCGATGTTTCAGATATTAATTTTCTTCCCAAAGGTTTAGTCAGAGGATTGGCCAAATTCACTTCTGACTTCACATAATCTATGAAAATAATTCCATCTTTCAGCAGCTGCTTTATCACATTATATCTCAAGAAAATGTATCTATTCTTCCCATTGAAAGACTTTTTTCTTACAATGGTAATTATGCCTTGGCAATCACAATTCATCGACACAAATGTTATCGGTTTAATTCCTAGTGGAATATTGTGCTTTGGCAATCACAATTCATCGACATAATTATTGTCGGTTTAACTCAACAAGAGGTTGCTTAATCAACCTCATTGCCAGACAGTTCCAATAGCTTAACAACCACCAAAAGGTGATCACACAACAACTAGCTAGTTTTTTCTCATTTGAATCAAAGATTCAATATCATCACTGTATCCTTCTAATACAGTGGAAGATTCACATACAAAATACTAACTCATATATTTCTCAAATAAGGCATAAAATCATTTCAAATGAAATAAAACTTGACTTCTGTACTCATACCTTTTGAAACATCTTTCAAGAAACTTTATGTATCTTCCATAGTCAAGTACCAAAATAAAATTTCTAAAATATAGAAACAACTTTAACTTCTACAAAAATATCTCAAATCAGTAGGAAGCGGATCATAATTCAATGATTCTTCATCACCCAAATGACTAAGAGATCCGTAATGAAATAACTTTTCGGAGCCAAAAAATACAACATACTTTTGATCTTCCAATATAATTTTTTTCTCCACAAACAATCTCATTTTTATAAGGCTTCAATGTTATAATTTTAATAAACAGTTTCTTTTGCTCTTCTTAAGATCAAGCTAGATAA
This sequence comes from Nicotiana attenuata, assembly GCF_001879085.1. NCBI lineage: Eukaryota > Viridiplantae > Streptophyta > Magnoliopsida > Solanales > Solanaceae > Nicotiana > Nicotiana attenuata. The sequence continues at coordinate 6,992 of NW_017672803.1, read as the reverse complement.
CTCAGGACACCATGGCCCCCCACATTTTCGAAAATTTCAAGTTAAGGAGATAACATTTTCACAATTCATAAAGAGTTCTACTTTATAAATAACAAGCTAATAATATAGCGTCACCTCGAAGATTATCATATGAACCAATAAGCATGCAATTTACTAATTAATTGAAAAGTCCCAATATCTTAAGTAATAAAAGTAATAAATATTTAAATCTGGTACATCATCACAAGAAAAATCAAACAATTTATCTTATGTGCTTTTCCAATTCTCATTCACTTAAATCTCCAATTACAGGAATAGAACTAACCTGTCCAAAAGATAGAGATTTATCTAGAAAATTTTTCCAAAGCACATATGTCTTGATAAAGGTTTGGATAAATCATATTCATGTGATTTCAAAGAAAATGAAAATACTTCAATTGAAAAATTTATCAAACTTGGCATAGCATTTCGTCAATTTAGCTATTGAAGAGATTCATTCAGTAACCCACTTTTTCTATTAGATGGTTACCACTTTTAAGTGTAATTCTTAATTAACAATAAGAATCAATCTAACAAGAATAAAATAATTCACCACAGATCGAAAAGTCCTACTATCAAATTCACATAGTTTGTGCTAAAGTTGAACACATTAATTCTCGAAGAAATTACAATGAGATATGGATTCCAATAGAAAGCATGAAAGAATATTTTTTAAGAGCTTTTAGAATAAAGCGGTTTCTTAAATAAATATAATTATGTACCCCGGATTGAATTGCATAACTAAAAATCTACAATTATGTAAGCTTAGCCCTTAGGCGCATTCAAATACTAGAAAAGGCGTACCTTAGTTTTGTAGTGCAACTTATCCTCCATAATGCGATAATGCACAAAATTAAAACAAGAACTTGATTAACATATTGCAGCTCAAAAATAATTTGAATACAGAATGATATTCTCCATGATACCATTGTGCAAATGTGAAGAGCAGATCCCATTTTCAGAATTAGAACAACAACTTGTACATAAAAAGCTAAAACTTCTTGAGATATCAAAAGTATTTTTCTATCAATATCAAAGAGTACTTTGGTGGGTGGGTGTTTGTGTGGAAAAACTGTTCAACAGTATTATATTTTGGAATGAGGAAATTAAAAGCTAAAGAGAGTAACGCCTAAAGGTTTTAACTTATAAACACTAATGGTGTAAAAGAATTACATTAGTAATGTATTCTAACATGTTATAATGGCAATATGTATCAAGTAATTCTGTCCATCAAGATTCGAACAAACAGAAAGAAATGGGATTTGAGTCTGAAATCTCATGATTCTCAACTGATCACTTCATTGACCATAGTCACTCCCTCATATGTCATGAAGTTATAACAAGATAATATTCTAAGAACTTTTCTGCATTATCTAGAGGCGGATCCAGGATTTAAATCCTAAAGGTTCAACTTTTAAAAAATTTAGCATTGAATTTATTATATTTCTAACGTTATAGTGTTCATATCTACTATTTTTGCAATTTTAATAAATTTTCATACAACTTTTTACTACGTGTCGAAAGTTATGGGTTCAATTAAACCCGTCCAGTATACACTATATCCGCCCCAGGCATTACCGCGTAAAAAAATTACACTAGCCTAAAAACTATGGTGTAATAAAGGTAGGTGATCTAATTTCTATACAATGGCAGTGTATAAAGTCTCGCTTTACATTGTAATATCACCTAACTACCGATAATTAGTAAATTTAGTAACTCGGCCCGAAAAATAAACAGATAATTTTCTATTGCGCAACTTCTTTTTACACTACTAGTGTGTATTTATATTAAGGGATACACAATTTTAAAAATCACGTATAAAAATAAAATTTTAAAAAGGATAAGTTCTTGAAAATAATGAATGCTAATCTCATTTAGCTAACTCAATGGAAAAAAGCTTGCTCCACAAAAGTCCTTAGATGCCTTATTGTGATTTTAAACTTATTTTCTTTTACCTAATACTGAAAACGAATAAATCAAAAAAAATCTTTTAAAAATATAAATTAAAAGTTAAATCGTTTGGTATTTTAGAGATTTGAAAATAAAAAAAAATCGATAGGTAATTAATGATGCAAAGTCTAAATTACTAATGTTGCCTTAATATTTTACCAAAATAATTTAATATAAAAAAAAAATATAGGGAGCTATCATGTGTTGAAATGAACGTGAAAAAAAACAAAAAAATTAATACCAATTCATTCATTTAAGAATACATTTTATCTACTACTGTTTTATTATTATTGATTTAACTTTATATTTTTACCAATTTGACTTTTAATACTATAGAATAATTATTTTGTTTTTTTTTTACATCGTTAACTACCAATGCTCTTCTTATAAAAACAATTTTATGTAGCCTAGTAGTTTTTCAACTTGAAAAATAATTTTTACTTATATAATTAATTTGGAAATAAATTGAATTGGATACTTTTAATTGCTAATTAGTTAATTAATTTAGATATTAATTATTTTCTCCCAACCTTAAAGGAAATAATTTTTTGTTGATTCAAATTTATATTAGCTCATCTAAGCTTTAAATATTTAAATTTAGCAATAATTTTATCCAAGCATTTATAACGTGGAAAGTTCCTTTTACCATTTGAAGTTTTAATTAATTTAGTTTACATAAAGTTGAATTTAGTTAGACAGTTTTAATGATATAATTTAAATTCTTAAATATTTGAGTTTGTACATTATTCACGAATAACACATCTATCATTTTAGAACTTGCAAATTTTCGTTAAGTCTTATATTATAATGCAAACATATATTTTAAATAATATTATTTTATTTTAAATTTTTATTTTTAGCAAAATATCGTTCATCTTTTTTACCTTTATAAATTAATTTTACATTAGATATGTTCCAATATTTATAGCTTTAAAATTAAATTAAAAATTATTAAATCTTTTCTTATTTTGAATTAGGTAGAAA